>NW_020200669.1:73536-74096 GCF_001531365.2 Cynara cardunculus var. scolymus | reverse complement strand
AAACATCACTCAGTAAGTGAAATGATTCAGTGCTCTTTCTCTAACACTGAACTCTTGAGTAAATATGTGTACTTTCTAAGGTATGATTACTCTTCTCTTTTCCAAACTTAAAAAAATCTTCACTGAATGCTTTCTCGTTCAGTGATAAATTGTTTTAAAAGGTGATGTCAGTGATTCTCTACACTCATCACACAGTATATTTTATACTATCTTAAAAATCTAAAACACTCACTGAACCTTCTCTTCAGCGACCAAAAAGTTTTTTAAATGCCAGTATCAATGACTCTTTTTACTAAACCTGATGTCTTAAAACCTTCACTGAATACTTTCTCGTTTTCAGTGCTAAATTATTTTAAATGAAGTCTCTCAGTATCTTTTAAAAAAACTGAATGACTGTTCATATTCTTAAAAACCCTTTTTTTGTTTTTAAAAGAAAATAGTTAATGCTTCATATTTATGACGACATTCTCTGTTTCCCATGACCGACTCTTTGAGACGCACAAAATGACCTGTCATTATGATATCTCATTAAATGCCATCCAATCGTGGATGAGAACGTG
>NW_020200669.1:51240-67579 GCF_001531365.2 Cynara cardunculus var. scolymus | reverse complement strand
AGAATAAATAGAAGTAATCCTCCCAGAGGCCAAGCCAACCAAAGGCCCTCTGGACGACCAGAGCTCTTCTGGTTGAACTATGTTCTGGGCTTCTAAGTGTTAATATAAAAACGAAGCTTGAAAATGGTTTAATCAAAAAGAATTTAATCGTTAAAAGTTCCTTGTACTAAGAGCCCAGATACAAAATTCGAACATAGCTTGGATACAAAGCTCAAGCACATAACTCGAACATATAGCTTAACTTCCAAATACAGAGCTTATGCATAGCACATGCAGAGCCTCTGGATCAAGATAAATTAAAACATTTGAAAAAAAAATTAGACCCAAATACAACCATAGACTCTCTGGTTTTAACATGAAGACCAACTAGAGCCCCTCTGGTCCTCAAACACTTCTTTTTTCACATCAGTAGTTAGCGACAACCCAAGTCCTCGTATCACATAGATACGATAACTTAAGATCATAACCTCATAAGAATGTGATAACAAAACCCATGATCAAAAGATCATCATTTTCAAAAATAGATTATGCCACCCTTATTACCAATGTACGCAACTCCTGATTATGCCACCCTTGTTATAAATGTACGCAACTCGTGATTATGCCACCCTTGTTACAAATGTACGCAACTCCTGATTATGCCACCCTTATTACCAATGTACGCATCTCCTTGATATGTCACCCTTATTACAGCATATCATGATATAATCGATGATCAACCCCACCTTTTACTAAAACTGGCAACCAAAACCATTTCAAAATAGAAACTCATATAAAGATCCTTACAATTCTATACTATATTTACCATCAAGCTCAAACAGCTTTCAAGGAACTGTTTTATCATCTTCCCACATAAGAACCATATGGTTTAATGTTTCAAACACCAAATAAAGAAAGTTGATAACTTAAACTCACCTTGTTTTCATGTATATGAAGATGAATATACAACAACAATTTCCAAATATAATCACAGAATCAATCTTCTTCTTCTTCTTCTTCTTCTTATAGTTTCACGTAAAATCACACAAGAGAACACACAGTAATGTTTCTCTCTCACTTTTCTTTTTCCAAAGACAATGTGATAAGATAACTCTTATCCATTACCTTTTATATTGAACTAATTAGGTGGTGAAGGTTTAATATTATTAAAACCATAATTATCTCACATTCTCCCATTAGATAAAAAAATTATCTCGCATAAACAATCATAAACCATAAGAGGCAGTGAGACTAATTTAAACAATTAAGCACAAAATCAATTTAAATCCCTCCATTTACCATTACCTTTTCAGAAATCACCCCGAACTATTATAATCAAAAATCCAGTTATCACATATCTTGTCTATTTTGGCTCTTCTTTTCTCCTCTACATTGTACATGCTAGGATAATTTCTAATCCTAGATGCAAATATGGTAATAGTATTCTCTGTTCTTGGAACAGTAGGAATCTCAATAAAAGGTTCAAGAGAGCCATTCAAAATTGAGTTCATCAGTTCCTCATCAATATTGTCCAGAAACTGGATCATTTTGAGAAGCCATTGATGATATTCTCCCATAAATAGAGTAGGATGCTTTATTTCAAATCCAATGCTAACATGCTCTTGAGACATCTTGATAGTGTGTGATCGAATCGACAATATGGAATTCTATGAGAGTTGAGTTGAGAACGAAATCTAAAAGTCGATGACTTTGATACCAATTGACAGTTCTCGTATAGTATATCAAGATATAATTGACAGAATATAGAGTATGAAGAACAAAGAATATAGCCAAAGGATTTCTTTATTGAAAGGAATGAATTACACAGAATGCAACAATCTGTTGTTTTGAGTACAAAGAATAATGAATAATAAGAAATCTAGAATGCAATCTAATAATAATGAATAGCCTGTGTATTAATACAAATAATAGTTTCTATAAAACTAGAAAAACAAACATATATACCTTATTAGTGAGGTTGTTGAAAAGATAATCCTCAAAGTTCCTTCGTTCAGAGTTATTCTAACTCTGAACTCAAGGTCTTCACATTTGATCTTTGAGACGTGTACTTTTGGTCTTCACTTCTTCAAGAACTCTGAAGATTTACTCTTCAGAGTTGACATTTGTGCGCATGAAGTTGTCCTTGTACCCAAACTCTGAAGTTTGTCATTCGAGAGTTCTTAAGATAAATCTTAAGAGTTATTACTTGTAGTTTTTCTTGGACTCAGAACTCTGAAAGTCTGCGATGCAAAATTCTGATATTAACTCTTCAGACTTCTATACTTCGTAAATTTTGGAGCAATCTTGTCTTGAACTTACAACTATGTACAACAGCATGTCCCGAAATCATCATTCTCATTCTGTATGATGTTGTCACCCATCCGTTTACATTAAATATGATTTTATCTTAGTGGAACTTGATAACTAATGGTGATAAATTGTGTCAGTTTGGTTAGTTGGGTATACAGAAGCATATAAATCATCTAGAAATTAACATCAAAGATTTTCAATAATTTGAAAATTATAATATTTGCTTTGCTGTAAATGATGCCTTAAGGGTATATTGGGCTTAAATCTTGAATGATGCCAACGACTCATATATAAAATTTTAGACGACAAGATCTTTTGTGGTTTCTAAAATATGTGGTTATTACTGTCTTTTTTTAATGTTTTCAGCTTGGAGCAAGACCTTTTGTGGTGTGAAACCTTTTGGCATTTCTCAATTCACTTCTCTAAAACTTTGGGATAAGTAAAGAAGTCCAGAACCCAGTAAGTCCTTCCATTCTACATTATTGGTTACTTTGCAATAACATGTGTTATCTTATTGCTTCACTATTGTAAGGGGTCGTTTACCAAACGCTTATCCGGGTAAGCGTTTATCAAGTAACATTACCTCATCAGATGAATATGGTAAGGACCAAGAATCTTACCCGGTAAGAGCAAGACAAGGACCAAGAATCTTACCTGGTAAGAGCGAGACAAGGACCAAAAGTCTTACCCGGTAAGTGAGGGAGACGACTCTTATCACGGTAAGTGCTTATTACTGTTGGAATAAAAACAGAGAACAAGAATATGTAATGCAAAACCACACTATTATTGAAAAAGAAGAGCTCTCTATATATAGAGCTTACAAAGGAAGATTGCATTAAAAGGACAAACCAAAAGACTAGCAAACCAAAAGGCTAGCAAACCAAAGGACTAGCAAACCAAAGGACTTTGAATCATTCTTCAATACTCCCCCTTGATTCAAAGTTGCAAACACCAAGCTTTGTTCGAAGGCTTTCAAAACGAGCTTGAGGAAGAGCCTTTGTAAAAATATCAGCTAGTTGATTTTCACTTCTACACAACTCGAGCTTTATGGTTTCTGGTTCAACTAAATCCCTTATGAAATGCTACTTTATCTCCATGTGTTTGGTTCTTCCATGCATAACTGAATTTTTGGTCATTGCAACTGCCAATTGACTATCACAGTATATCACTGTAGCTTCACTTTGTTCTTGATTTAGGTCACTCATCAATCTTTGCAACCAGACTGCTTGACATGCTGTAATGGCAGCTGCTATGTACTTTGTCTCGACCTTTGATAAAGCTACACATGTTTGTTTGTTCGAGGTCCATGATATTGGCCCGGAACCGAGACTGAAATAATTCACAGATGTGCTCCTTCTGTCTTCATGCGAACCTGCCCAATCGCTATAGACTTTTAGCTTGAATTATTTAGTCTTTGAATACCAAACTCCATATTCTTTGGTTCCAGCAACATAACATAGTATTTTTTTACAGCACCGTAATGTTGCATAGTTGGAGAATGCATGAACCTTGAGACTAACCCAACTGCAAAACTCAGATCCGGCCTCGTATGTGTTACATACATCAATCGACCCACAATGCTTCTATATCTTCTTGCATCTGTCGCACCCGCACCATCTATAGTTACCAACTTCTCATTTGTATTCATAGGAGTTGTTGCAGATTCAATGTTTTCCATATTGAAATCTTTCAACATATATGTTGCATATTTTCTCTGTGACAAGAAGATCCCTTTCTTCATTTGCTTGATCTTGACGCCAAGAAAGTAGTGCAATTCACCAAGATCCATCATCTCAAATGTTTTCATCATATCTAATCTGAATTGTGGAATCATCTTTGATGATGAACCAGTGTAAACCATGTCATCAACATAAAGTCTGACCAAAACTATGTCTTCAATACCTTGTTTCTTGAAGTACATAGTGGGTTCATTCTCACTCCTCTTGAACCCATTTGAGCAAAAGAAACTGTCAATTTTGCTGTACCAGGCTCGCGGTGCTTGCTTGAGCCTGTGCAACACCTTCCTAAGCTTGTATACTTTGTATTCTTCCCCTGAAATAATGAATCCTTCTTGTTGTTGCACAAAAACCTCTTCTTTTAGATCTCCATTCAAGAAGGCTGATTTGACGTCGAACTGGTACACTTTCCATTGTTGTTGGGCAGCTAAGGCAAGGACTAATTGTATAGTCTCAATTCTTGCAACAGGAGAGAACATCTCGTCAAAATCTACACCTCGTTCTTGCTTGAACCCACGAGCTAACCAATCTTTCCTTGTGTTTTTGAACACTTCCATCTGCATTAAATTTGGTTTTAAATACCCATTTGAGGCTAATTGGATATTTACCAGTTGGAAGATCAACCAAATTCCACGTCTGATTCTTTTCGATTGCCTTGATTTCTTCTTCCATGGCTTCATTCTAGTTTTGATCATGAAGTGGAGATTCAACGGACACCGGATCACCTGCAAATAGTGCGATGGTGCTAGAATATATGTCTTCCAAGGTCCTGTATTTACGTGGCGGCGTTGATTCCGGTGATGACCCATCCGAAGTTGATTCCGATGATGACCCATCCGAAGTGGGCTCGGATGAAGACTGATATGAAGGTGATGAAGAACCGTATATGGAACACTTGGTTGATCATCTGATTCTTCTTCAAGCTGCCCAATGACTCCTGAATCAAACTTTGAACTATTGGATTCTGAGAAGACATCACCCATATTGTATTCATCAAAGATGACATCACGACTAACAACAATCTTCTCGTGTTATGGATTGAATAACCTGTATGCTCTTGAATGCGAGCAATACCCAACAAAAATATATTTCTTGGATTTTTCACTCATCTTGTGTCTGTTAGTAGTGATCAATGCATAGCACGCACAGCCAAATATGCGCAAATGAATTACAGAGGGTTTAGTTTCATACTAAGCTTCGTATGGTGTCCTGTTCCAGACAGCTTTTGTAGGTGAAATGTTGAGAAGATATATTGCTGTTGCAACAGCTTCAGCCCAAAAGTTATCAGGAAGCCTTTTACTCTTCAACATTGAGCGTGCCATTTCAACTACGGTTYTATTTTTAYGCTCTGTAATCCCATTTTGTTCCGGTGTATACGRTGYTGTGAGCTCTCTTTTAATTCCTTCTTTTTCACAAAATGGAATGAACTCTTGTGACATAAAMTCCYCACCTCGATCTRTTMTTAAYGTYTTTATTACTTYATTACTTTGCTTCTCAACTAACGCTTTGAATTTCCTAAAGCAGTCGAAGGCTTCTGACTTTGCTTTAATAAAATACACCCAATTCATTCGAGTGAAATCGTCTATGAACAGCAGAATGTACTTATTCCCCGAGAAGGATTGTGTCTTCATCGGACCGCATATATCTGCACAGATTAGTTCCAATTTCCTTGTTGCTCTTCTTGCTTGGCCTTTTGGAAAATATTTTCTTGTTTGTTTGCCCAAGACACAACCCTCACATACATGATTTGATTCTTGAATAGCAGGTAGTCCATGTACCATTTGTTTGTTGGACAGAAGCTGTAATCCCTTATTATGAAGATGACCATATCGATGGTGCCATAGATTACTTTCTGAGGTTGTTTTGCTTATAAAAGCTGCTTCTGTTTGATTAGAAAAAACAAGCGGGAACATACGATTTGTTGACATGTTAGCACAAGCAACAATTTTACACGTGTCTTTGTGTGTTACTACACACTTTCCTTCATCGAATAATACGGAATGACCAGTTTCCATCAATTGTCCCACACTCAGCAGATTGTGCGCTAGCTTTGGGGCATAACAAACATTTTTAATTAAAAAATTTCAGTTTCCTATAGTGATTTCAGTGGTTCCTTGGCTTTCAATTAGCAGTTGTTTGTTATCACCAAGTCGAACTTGCGATTTGAAGGTTTCATCAAGATCTTTGAACATTGTTTTATTGTCGGTCATGTGATGCTAACACCCACTGTCCACGAACCAGATCTCGTTTGAATCATTCTTTTCTGCACCGATTGCCATGAAAAGAAAATTATCATCTTCTTGTTGTTCTTCGACATACTTTGCTTGATCTTGTTTTAACCAACAATCTTCTTCCTTGTGTTCGATCTTTTTGCAATGGTTTCATATTGGACGCTGCTTTGTCCAACAATCTTCTTCACTATGCCCGACTCTTTTGCAGTAATTGCATACCACTGAGTCGCCATGTGCTCTACCATGACCACGTCCTCGAATCATGGCTCAGCCCCTTCCTCGATTATTCACAAATCTATTTTGCTCCCCCTGAATTTGAAATGCATGATCCTCTTCCCATATTTGCGTCTGATTGATTCTTGCTTCATGTGCTTGTAGCGATCCTATCAATTCATCAAATTAAAAGGTTGTAAGATCCTTCGATTCTTCTATGGCAGCCACCACATGATCGAACTTCGGGGGCAGACTTCTTAAGATCTTTGCGACCACAGTTTCGTCATTAACTTTGTCGCCATAGGTTCGCATTTGGGATACAATTAAAGAAGCTTGGGTAAGAAATTCTTGAACAGTCTCATTGGTTTTCATGTTCATCATTTCAAACTGTCGTCTCAATGATTAAAGTTTGACGGTGATCACTTTAGCGGACCCTTGATACTCCATCTTCAAAATACTCCATGCTTCCTTCGATGTTGTGGCAGCAACAATTCTGGAAAAGATGGACTCGTCGACTGCTTGTTGAATAAAGAACAGTGCCTTTGCATCCTTCTTTTGATTTTCTCTTTGTCGAGCTTCATCATCACTTCCTTCTGYARARCCATTTTCGACAAATTCCCACAGATCTTGTGATCTGAACAAAGTTTTCATCTTGATGCTCCAGAACTCGTAGGATTCACCCTTGAAGATAGGAATTTGGGGTTGAGACACGCTTACAGTACTATTGTTTAGTGTCATTTGACTCGTAAAGGGATGAGGCTAGGACTGCAACCTAAGCTCTGATACCACAATGTCGGAATAAAAAACAAAGAACAAGAATATGTAATGGAAAACCACACTATTATTGAAAAAGAAGAGCTCTCTATATATAGAGCTTACAAAGGAAGATTGCATTAAAAAGGACAAACCAAAAGACTAAGCAAACCAAAAGGCCAGCAAACCAAAGGACTTTGAATCATTCTTCAATAACTATTAGGTAAATTGTTGCATACGATGTCGTTTTGGTGGATTAAAATCTTACCCGGTAAGTAAAATAGTGTTAAATTTTACCAATAAGTACTTACCGGGTAAGTGCTTGATAAACGTCCCCTTAGTTTCAGAGGTAAACCTATATCTTTTTAGTTTGTGCCAACGCTTCTGTTACGATTGCTTCAACAAAGTACACTATATGTGCACAGTTATTAAAAATTAGCCAATTGTAGTGTGTAGTACATATATGTATGCATTCACAATTACAGTGGAAAGATGCATCAACATGTATTTTCTTTTTGGTTTTCACTCTTTAAGTAATTGCACATATTGTAAATGAATTCGTATACAACAACTCTTGTACCTTTTATTGAGTTCGCTTTTTGTAGCCTCCAGAAATCTATATGGCCCTAAGTAGGGGTGCTCATGGGTTGGGTTGATCGGGTTAAAGACATTTGAACAACCCAACCCAATGTTTACGGTTTGGAAAAATCTTAACCCAACCCAACCCAACCCAACCTAACTTGTACGGGTTGGTCGGGTTGATACTTTGGTATCTTAAAATTTCCTTCTAACCTTAAATATGTTATTTATCTACTCATAATTTCTTTTTCATCATCAACCATTCCATATTTCTTACGTATATCACATTCAGTTAATTTTCTCAATTTACATATATATGTTCACAGTTACTGAACATATATATGAATGAGTTATATAGAGATATGAATAGATTGAAAATTTGTGTATATGAAAAACATACATGATAGTGTAATTATCTAATGTATATATTAATAGAAATTCAACAATCATATTAATCCAAGAAATAAAAGGATATCGGGTTCATCGAGTTGGGTTGGGTTCAAATAATAGTAACCCAATATCAACCCAATACCTACGGTTTGACAATTTTACAACTCGATTAGACATCGGGTTGCTTCGGGTTGGGTTATTTCGTGTTGGGTTTGGTTGGGTTGATCGGGTTGGTCGGATTTTTGAGCACCCCAAGCCCTAAGAGACAGACAATAGTAAGGTCTTTCATAACAAGGATATTAGAACTGGGTTACAATAATGAAAGATGCTTAAGATCTTGATCAACGATGACATAGAAAACATGGAAACACCATTTGTTTTTTAGATGCTTCTAGATATGAAAAACCCTTATGTTATTGATGGGCAAAATCGGTTGGAAGATATAATTTGTATCAGCACGATTCTCATGCAATTATCATGTTAATTGATTGATAAAAAAGAAATTCAAGTAAATGAATACCTTTTTCATATTTGAAAACAGTTGTTCATAGGGAAGAGGTGTGGATGGTAATTTTTTGTGAAGTTTTCCATAGCTGACTTTGTTGGGTTTTTTTGGTACATTTCGTACTTCTCTCTTCTGAGATATGTTTTACTCTGGTACAACTCTAGTTTCTTGGCCTTTTGAAGCTGTCTTGCCCTAGCTGTATGAATGTAAAAGTCGGCTCGCTTAGAACCCGAAATATTTGGGTCAGGATGTAGTTTGAACATGGTTTTATTGTGGTTCAACGTGTTCTTTTGTTACAAACGGGTGCTATGATAAACTGACTTAATGTTTATGACCTTTAATCTTGTAGGTTTATGCTTTTGTTGTGCTTTGAATCATCATTTTAGGAGCTGCTCTTAGATATTGGTTGCTCCGGAAATATGTTATTCATATTGGTGTAGCTCAATTTATCAAATGGTCCATTCATATTGTTGCAGTACCATGTATTTTCCTGGTGGGTTGTTTTCTTCATTAATTTAATTACATCATATATTTGCAAAGATAGATTATGGTTTGATGAATTATATATATATATATATATATATATATATGATGCATAGGTTATTCTATTTGTTTAGTTTTATCTGGTTGGGGTTTTCATATGGTTTAATTTATTTTTTTATGCCTAAAATCAGGTACATGGTTTTTTTATATAAAAAAAACTATCACAAATTCATTTTTGGACTTCCAATTTTCTAAACCTACTACCTATCTAAACTGGACTTTGAGTTTGGGGGAAGATAAAATAAGGAATGTTGTCTTTGAGGATGATGAAGCTCCAGTTCAAGATGTTTTTATTCCTAACACTGTTGTTAGTAATGATCATGTTATTATACCTATCATTGCTCAAGATACAACTCTAGTTCAGGACACCAGTGTAGGTATACCTCTAGTACAAGACAACATTGAAGTTCCTCCACCTGTTGAACAAACTCAACAAGCTCAAGAAGTGCCGTTAAGGAGATCCACTAGAGAAAGAAGAAGTGCGATTCCGGATGATTATATCGTTTTTCTTCAAGAACATGAAGAAATAGGCATAAGGGAAGATGACCCAATCAACTTGGCAAGAGCCTTGTCTAGTTCGAATTCTCAAAAATGGATTAATGCCATGGAAGATGAGCTGAAATCCATGAAAGACAATGATGTTTGGGATCTTGTTGAGTTACCAAAAGGTGTGAAACCCATTGGTTGTAAATGGATATTTAAAAACAAGAAAGATTCAAAAGGTAACATCGAAAGATATAAAGCTCGTCTTGTCGCAAAAGGATTCACTCAAAAGGAAGGCATTGACTATAAAGAGACTTTCTCTCTGGTTTCATCGAAAGACTCTTTTAGAACAATTATGGCACTTGTAACTCATTTGGATTTAGAGTTACACCAGATGGATGTGTAAAGACAACGTTTCTCAATGGAAACATTGATGAGACAATTTATATGGTGCAACCTGAAAACTTTGTGTCAGGAGATCCGAAGTCTATGGTGTGCAAATTAAAGAAATCCATTTATGGTCTCAAACAAGCATCACGTCAATGGTATCTCAAATTTCATCAAGTGATCACCTCCTATGGTTATGAGGTGAATTTGGTGGAAKATTGTGTATATCATAAATTCAGTGGGAGTAAATTTATTTTTCTGATATTGTATGTTGATGACATACTAATTGCCACTAACGATTTGGCTTTATTGCATGACACCAAGAAATTTCTCACTAAAAATTTCGAGATGAAGGATCTTGGTGATGCATATTTTGTATTAAGAATTCAAATTCTACGAGATTGTTCTTGTGGCATTCTAAGGTTATCACAAAAGAGTTATATTGATAAAGTCCTTGATAGATTTGGCATGCTGGATAGCAAATCAGGAGATACGCCCATAGCAAAAGGAGACATGTTTAGTCTCAAACAATGCCCCAAGAATGAACTTGAGATAAAGGAAATGCAGAAGATTCCTTATGCCTCGGTTGTAGGGAGCCTTATGTATGCTCAAGTTTGTACTCGTCCTGACATAGCTTTTATAGTGGGAGTTTTGGGCAGATACCTAAGTAACCCGAGAATGGATCATTGGAGAGCAGCCAAACGGGTCATGCAGTACTTAAAGAAAACAAGAGATTACATGCTCACATACAGGAAATCGGACAAACTAAAGATCATTGGGTTTTTTGACTCCGATTTTGGTGGATGCCAAGACACTGGACGATCTACATCGGGCTATGTTTTTATGCTGGCTGGAGGAGCCATTTCCTGGAAAAGTGTCAAACAAACACTTGTAGCTTCTTCAACTATGGCAGCAGAATTCATAGCTTATTACGAGGCATCCAATCATGGAATATGGTTGTGAAATTTTGTCACAGGGATGCGTATAGTTGAGGGCATTGAAAGACCTCTAAAGTTATTTTGTGACAATAATTCGACTGTGCTATATTCAAATAACAACAGGAGCTCTATAAAATCGAAACATATAGATATAAAGTTTCTGGTTGTTAAAGAAAGAATCCAGAATGGTCAAATTATGATAAAACACATCGGGACAAACTCAATGCTTGCGGATCCACTAACCAAAGCCTTGGTGCCCAAGGTTTTTCATGAGCATACTGCTAGCATGGTGTTGTTTTGGATGACACTAAGGTTTAGTGGGAGTTTGTATTGGTGTTTTAAGTTATTAACAATAATTTGTTTATTTTCTACAGACTTCAGTTTTTGGAATTTTTTTTATCATTCCTGAATATATGTAATTTTCTAATTTTTGTCTTATGTTTGGAATATTATATGTATTGATCTCATAAGGACTAAAGATGAACCAGTTGGAAATAGGCATGATTATAAACACATTGCATGTAATTTCCATGCCACTCATCCATGCTTGATCTATGTCATTAGATATGTTGGTATGGTGACCATGGAAGGTTAAGTTACATTATTGAAGTGACAAAAGCCGTCATGATCTCATACGAACATAGAAGATGGACAAGATTGTACCTTAAAAGGGGTTCTAATTAAATAAATAGCATAAAGTTGTGCACTAAGGAAATTTAAATATAATTGATCTAACATGTAGCCCAAGTGGGAGATTGTTGGGATTTATTTATAAATCCAATAATAATTGTGGGCTTACATGTTATTATATAATTATACTATGTTATTTAAGTAATGGGCTAATTATGTGATTAATTAAAGAGAGCCCATTAGAACCCAACTTGGTATGGACTTAATGAGAGGAAGCCCGTTAGGTTATAAATAGGGTTTAATGGAAACCCTAATTACAACTCTATATAAAGATGACTAGGGTTATGGTTCCCACACACCAAAATCAATACGTTCATTCTCTCCCCATTGGAAGAACATCAAGGATTTTGCGTTGAGGAAAATCGTAATTCCGAATCTACGTTTCATACTCAAGCCTAACTAATGGAGATGAATATCGCGTATTCTTAATCATATGTTCTTAATAATTCATTGTGATAATCTTTGATTCAACAAGTGGTATCAGAGCCACGTTTTCACATTGAATTTTTAGAAACAATTAGTTTTTTGTAGTATAATTGTTTCGTGAGGTGAATCGTTTTGCTATAGGGATTTAAAAGGATTTTTTATTCTGTCGCCAATGATTCGAATGAAAAAAAAAACTTTTTTTTTGGATTAAAGTAATCGTGTGAAACAATTTTGATGAATGAATTTTTTTAATGGATGTCAATGGTTTGAGATTTCTGCCGTTGTTTATTGTTCTTTAGATTGGTGATTATTATCGTTTTTTCGTTTATCTAGAACTCAAGTTTGACAGTCATATATTGTATAAATTGTTTATATATATATTTTGTGATATCCATATAAATTCTTGTGATATTCATAATCTGGATCTTTTATATGTCTAGAACAACATTATATATTGGATCCTTATGTATTCATTACGTATCTTTTTTTTTTTGGGTGAAACTGATTACTACCATGACAATTGTTATATTTTATTATTGTTACTCGTTGTTGTGAATGAAAAAGAAGTTTTTTTTGTTGAAAATAATTTCTTTCGTTCAATAAAGATTATGTTATGGTTTTCGGAGGATTTTGTTTATTAGTTGGGCTATTAAGAAATAAATAATATTTCCCATTGAGATTAAGTGTAGATTGTTTGAAACATTAGTTTCGATGGAGTAAAATTATATCAAGATCCAAACTGTTTTATTATGTTTGCACTTAATTGTCTTGTATTTTAAAATAAATTGATTGACATAATATAGTTGCCAAAGTAACCTCTGTTGTGACAACTAATTTATTTTAAGGTATAAAGATGAGTATATTTGTTATTTATGCAAATAGTGATTGGCCCAAAGGAAAATTGTTATTTGACCGGATAATTATTATACATGTGGTAATAAATATGTGATTATTATAAAATTTTCCATGTGAGCAATGATCGGCCCAAAGGAAGGGTATTGTTTAACATGATTTATTTTCAATATTTGATTACTACATTGAGAGTACCACTTACAAGTTAATATTTTAGTCCAAAGATTAAATATTGATGTTGTGTTAGGTATCTTGTTAATGGGCCCACCAATGTTTCGAATTATTTATGTCATACATGCACGTATTTTCCTCCGATATGACATAGTTGCTAAGCATGTTATTTGTTTTGTTTAATATACAATTGCTAATTGTAATAACTGGGTCTTGGTTATCACCTGAGGTAACTAATATGTGATTAATTAATATATGTTTACGTGACAACATGATAAATTTGTACATTTGATCATGTGGGTATGCAAATTTTATGCATAATGTGAAATGTATATATATATATATATATGTATGCAAGATTTATATGTATGTATGCATATATATATATATATATATGTGTGTGTGTGTGTGTGTGTCTGTGTGTGGTGAGGCAAGGTGAATGCATGAGTATATGTGTATATGTATGCATGAATAAGAGGGAGAGACCCTCGTATCTCTTTTTTTGCCATTCTTGAAAGAAAAACCAAAGTAAGAATTGAGAGAAAGCTTGATCGGATTGCTATTTTGAAGAAAGATATATCTGAGTTTCAAAAGAAAATTTGCATAAGGTGAGTGATCTAAAATGTTTTAAACTCTTTATGCATGAATTGTTTGTATCACCTTTTTTATCTAGTTTGAAGTTTAAATCGTATGAGTATTATCCTGATTTTTACCTAAACCGGATAAGAGTTGGGCGATTTATTATATATCGGACAAGGCTTAGTCGATTTTGATTAAACCGGACAAAGAGAGTTGAGCGATTTAGTCTTAAATCGGACAAGGTGTAAGCGATTTAAGTGTAAACCGCCCAAGTGTTAAGCGGTTTAGTCTTAAACCGGACATGTTTTAACTGGTTTAAAGATTGAGCGATTTATGAAATTTGATCTTATATCAATTATTTCAAACGAAGAAGTAGGAATACGACTATGAGGTGGCCGGATTATTTTTAAATCGGACATAACATGTTGAGGGTTAAATCGGATGATCGTGTATAGTGTTGTCCGGATTTGTTATCCAGACAAGGTTGTGTTAAAGCCAAGTGTTAAATCGGACAAACCTTGAGAAGTATTCTTCGGATTTGTTATCCGGACAAGGTTGACCGGATTACTTGATATCTTGTCAAAACATGATTTTTTTGGAACAACAAATGGGAATTTTGACAAAATGAATTTGAACTGATAATAATTCCATTAATTGCGGTCTATTCTAAATGGAATTATTTCTTGAAATATTTTGATGAAGAAATAATGGTGGCATATCAAGGAGAGGTGTACTATCGGATAAGAGGTGGCATATCAAGGAGAGAGGTGTACCATGGGATATAAATGTGGCATTTGTATGTGTATGTTTCGTAATATAACTCTTACTATTATATCCCTTAAGATTACCGTGGTCTGGAATCTTTATTTCTTTGTGATTTAAAGATTTAGGATCAGGGTTCTTATTAGAAATCATAGTCTAGATGTTATTGAAGATGAGATAACAGGTTTGGCCTGAAACTCTATTTAAACCATACTTGATTCAAGAGGTTTAAAAATGGCATTCTGATAATTATATAGTGTAAACCTGTTTTGCATGATATATTGTTTACAAGCAGAGAGTATTGGCTTGAAAAGTGAAAGGTATCAATATTATGTTCTTACTTGTTCATATATTTGTAATATATATGAAAAGTTATTTTACTTAAAAGTTTTGGTGATTTTCACCCTGCAATAACATAAATAGGGTAACTCACTAGACCTTTTGGTCTAACCCTCGTTTTGTGATTTTAAATTTGTATTGCAGGAAGTGTCGATGGTAAGGGGAAGAGAAAAATGTAATTTTTCCCTATATGATTATCTGCGAGAAGATTTATTGATGACATGTATAGTTTTGGTAAATGAATGTGGATTAGTACAAGAATTTGTATATTGAATTTTCGGATTATGTACTTTGTACTGGTATATTCTTGTATTAAGGGGCCAACGTGGTGTATAAACATGTATTTCTTATGTATGAAGCATGTGTTACATGCAATGTATAGAATGGGGTGTTACAGAAAGTGGTATCAAAGCCTGAGTTTAAGAGATTTAGGTATTCAACAGCATGATACCTAGACATAAACTATTTTATTGCATGTTAAGGGTCCCAGACATAGTTTGCACTATTGGAAATAAATATGATGGGTTGAAAGAATAGTATGTAAGGTAAATTTTAATTACATCTGTCCAGTGTAATTATGAATTTATAGGTACATATCTGAACTTGAATACTTCATTATATTTTGGAATGTGAATACATGATTATTAACACTAAAATTTGTAGTTGTCTAGCCGAACTCGAAGATCTGAAAGAACAACTCGTCCAGAATCTGAGGAAAGGGAAGAATCACCCGTTAACCCTCCGACTAGCACATCCGAAAATAGAGGTCGGGGAAGACCAAGAGGTCGAGGCAGAAGGAGAAGTCAATCTCAAGGAAGGAGTCGTATTGAAATTCATTCTGAACATGAAGAATCCCATTCTGGGAATGTTCAGGAAAGATCGATGCCACAACTAGAATATGTGACCAGAGATATGTTGGCAGAGGAAATGGGGAAGTTGCGAGAAACTCTGACATCTATCATGGGAATGCCAGCCAGGGTGGAAATAGAGAGAATAGAAGTTCATCCCTCTGTACCGATTACACATAACAAGAAGGAAGATATTAAAATATTTTTGGCATGCAAGCCACCAACATTTTTTGGGGAAAGGGATCCAGTAAAAGCCATCTGCTGGATCAAAGAGATGGAATCTGTGTTTAATACCATTCGGTGTCCGGAAAGAGAAAAAGTTCGATTTCCTGTTTCCGTATTGAAATCAAATGCTTTGTTCTGGTGGGAAGTTGAATCATTAGCCAAAACAGATGTTTTACAGACGTTATCCTGGACGCAATTTGAGGAACGATTCAAGAATCAGTTTTGTCCTAAGACGGCAGTGAGACAAATGGAAGAAGATTTTATGAAACTGGAACAGGGAAATGGAACAGTTCGGGAGTATACTAAGAAATTCATTGAATACTCTCGATTTGCTGAGCATTATGTTTCATCTGAATCCAGGAAGATAGAAAGGTACATCTGGGGTTTGAAACCCTCAATC
>NW_020200669.1:35035-51130 GCF_001531365.2 Cynara cardunculus var. scolymus | reverse complement strand
AAAAGAGAATATGGGAAGGGCCTTCGTCTAATTTTCGAGGGCCGAAAACTGTGAGATATGATAATAGAACTGATCAAAAGGTCGATGAGAAATTATGTACTAAATATCGACAGATTCATCAGGGTGAGTGCAAGATGGACCCAAGAAAATGTCACAAGTGTGGTGAAGCGGGCCATTTGTCAAGAAGTTGCCCAGCTAATAGAAGATGTTTCAATTGCAATTCTCCGGATCATATTCGACCGAACTGTCCATTGTTAAGAACTCCACAACTGACAATGGTAAGTAATACGTCGGGTACTCGGGGAAGACCTACTGTGAACAAAGGAGGGCAAGGAGGGGCACGGGGACGGTCCTTCCAAATGACAAAGAATGAGGCAGAGGTGTCACCAGATGTATTAACAGGTACTTTCCTACAGAATTCTATACATGCTAAAGTGTTATTTGACTCCTTTGCAAACTTTTCGTTTGTATCACCACTGTTTGCTCAAACTGCATGTTTAAATTATGTGTTACCTGATGATGAATTAGTAGTTGACACTGCTAATAGTCAGGAAACTGTTACTAGTATGTTCAATAACTGTATTATTGTTATTGAGGGTTGTGAACTACCGATTCGGTTATTCCCTATGCCGATGAAGGAATTCGATGTGGTGGTGGGTATGAACTGGTTGGCAAAATATCAGGCTAGTATTGTTTGCAATCAGAAAATGATCATAATTACTCTACCAGACCAAGGAACAGTTGTTATTTATGGTAATCGTCAGAATCACCATACTAGTATTTTGATTGTGATGAAAGCTTAAAAAAATATTCGGAAGAAGTGCCAGGGGTGTTTGGCATACGTAATTGATATGAAGAAAGAGAAAAGAAAAGAGAAATCGATTCCGATTGTTAATGAATTTTCGGAAGTCTTTCCAGAGGACTTATCTGGATAACCGCCAGATCGAGTAATTGAATTTCGAATTGATCTCGTACAAGGGGCTGCACCAATAGTAAAGGTACCGTACTGGTTAGCTCCATCTGAATTGAAAGAATTGATTGTACAGTTGAAAGATTTGACCGATAAAGGATTTATTAGATCCAACACTTCACATTGGGGTGCTCCGGTCTTATTTGTTAAAAAGAAAAATGGATGTATGCGAATGTGTATAGACTATCGTAAACTGAACAAGTTACCTATTAATAACAAATATCTTTTACCAAGAATTGATGATTTGTTTGATCAATTGGTGGGAGCAAGTTATTTCTCCAAATTTGATTTAAGATCGGGATATCATCAATTAAAAGTCAGAGAGGAAGACATTGCTACAACAGCTTTCAGAACTAGGTACGAGAATCACGATATTTTAGTTATGCCATTCGGCTTAATTAATGCACCCGCAACTTTTATGGATTTGATGAATAGGATATGTAAGGAATATCTTGATAAATTTGTTATTGTATTTTTAGATGATATTCTTATATACTCTAAGAACAAAGAAGAACACGCAGAACATCTTCGACTGATATTGGAACTGTTAAAAAGGGAAAAGTTGTATGCCAAGTTGTCTAAATGTGAATTCTGGTTAAGGGAAGTTCAATTTCTAGGTCACATCATCTCTGAAGCTGGGGTGAAGGTAGATCCAGTTAAAATAGAAGCAGTTGCAAGATGAGAATCTCCAAAAACTCCTTCTGAAGTCTGAAGCTTTTTGGGACTGGCAGGCTATTACCGTAAGTTCATCCAGGACTTTTCTAAGATAGCCGTTCCATTGACTAAATTCACTCGAAAGAACATTAAATTTCAGTGGAAAAAAGAACAACAAGAGGCTTTTCAATTATTAAAATATCATCTTTGCAGTGCACCAGTATTGACCTTACCGGATGGATCTGAAGATTTTGTGGTATACAATGATGCTTCAAGGTTGAGGTTGGGATGTGTTTTGATGCAAAGAGGAAAGGTAATTTCTTATTCGTCAAGGCAATTGAAAGATCATGAGAAACAGTATCCAACCCATGATATAGAATTAGATGCAGTGGTGTTTGCTCTGAGAATCTTAAGACATTATCTTTTGGGAACAAAGTGTCAGATTTATACTGATCACAAAAGTTTGCAACATTTGTTCAGCCAGAAAGAATTGAATATACGATAGCATCGGTGGATTGAACTAGTAAATGACTATGATTGTGAAATCCCCTACCACCCGGGAAAAGCCAACGTGGTAGCTGACGCTCAAAGCAGAAAAGAAAAGAGCGGAACCATTAAAGCTGTATCAATGGGAATAAACTTGATCCCTGACATTCGTAAAGAAATTCAAAGATGTCAAAAAGAAGCTATGAAAGAAGAATTTGTTAAAACAGAAAGGTTAGGTAAGATGATCTTAACCTTGGAATCAAACGATGAAGGACTAATGTGCTTTCAAGGACGAGTCTGGGTACCATGTTTTGGAGGTATCCGGAACACTATATTAAATGAAAGTCATAAGTCCCGATACGGTATTCATCCACATACCAATAAGATGTACAAAGATTTAAAATCTTTTTATTGGTGTCCCGGATTGAAGAGAGACATAGCCAGTTATGTGGAACAGTGTCTAACATGTCTACAGGTTAAGATTGAACATCAAAAGCCATATGGAAGCCTTCAATCTTTGGAAATACCTGTATGGAAATGGGATCACATTACAATGGATTTCGTCATGAAATTACCTCGAACTCCAAAGGGGTATGACGCAATCTGGATAATTATGGATCGTCTATCTAAATCTGCGCATTTTCTACCAATAAGAGAGAACTACTCTTTAAAAAAGCTGGCACAGATTTATATCAAAGAAATAGTGACCAGACACGGTGTTCCATTATCCATTATCTCTGATAGAGATAGTCGGTTTAGTTCAAAGTTTTGGGAAGGTTTGTAAAAAGCTTTGGGGTCTGAAATCCGACTAAGCACAGTTTATCATCCGCAAACTAACGGACAAAGTGAAAGAACTATCCAGACTCTCGAAGACATGTTAAGAAGTTGTATTATTGACTTCGGGGGATCGTGGGAAGATCATTTGCCATTGATAGAGTTTGCATATAATAATAGTTACCATTCCAGCATCCAAGCGGCACCATATGAAGTATTGTATGGACGTAAAAGTCGAACGTCGTTATGTTGGAACGAAGTAGGAGAAAGGAAGTTGACGAGTCCTGAGATTGTTCAAGAAACTTCTGAAAAGATTGAACAGATCAGTGAAAGAATCAGAACAACACAAGAACGCAAGAAAAGTTATGCTGATAATCGTCGAAAGTCGATTGAATTTTGTGTAGGTGATTTTGTGATGTTGAAAGTTTCGCCATGGAAGGGTGTCATCAGATTCGGAAAGAAAGGTAAGCTCAGTCCAAGGTATGTTCGACCATTCAGAATCTGTAAGCAAATTGGGCTAGTGGCATATCAGTTAGAGCAGCCAGAAGAACTAAGTCTGATTCACAACACTTTCCACGTATCGAACTTGTGGAAATGTTTAGCTGATCCAAGTCTCGTTGTACCGTTGCCAGAAATCAAACTGGACAATAAGCTGAACTTTATGGAAACTCTGGATGTCGTAATTGACCGAAAGATTAGGATGTTGAGAAACAAAGCGATCAGTCTGGTTAAAGTTCAGTAGAAGTTTCACAAAGGACCAGAAGCAACTTGGGAATTGGAGTCGAAAATGAGATCAAAATACCCTTGGCTTTTTTATTAAAGGATTTCCAGGACCGAATTCTTTTGAGGGGCGGATAATGTGATAAATGGGTCTTGGTTGTCACCTGAGGTTACTAATATGTGATTAATTATTATGTGTTTACGTGACAGCATGATAAATTTGTACATTTGATCATGTGGATATGCGAATTTTATGCATAATGTGAAATGTATATATATATATATATATGTATGTATGCAAGATTTATATGTATGTATGCATATATATATATATAGATATGTGTGTGTGTGTGTGTGTGTGTGGTCAGGCAAGGTGAATGCATAAGTATATGTGTATATGTATGCATGATATATATATATATATATGCATGATTTGGTCATGAAATATACATGCATGTATGGTAAGGGTGATTTTAGCTGCCTTACCTTATTTGGCAAATATAAATAAGAGGAAGAGCCCCTCATATTTCTTTGTCTGCCATTCTTGAAAGAAAAACCAAAGTAAGAATTGAGAGAAAGCTTGATCGGATTGCTATTTTGAAGAATGATATATCTGAGTTTCAAAAGAGAATTTGCATAAGGTGAGTGATCTAAAATGTTTTACATTCTTTATGCATGAATTGTTTGTATCACCTTTTTTTATCTAGTTTGAAGTTTAAACCGTATGAGTATTATCCGGATTTTTTTCTAAACCGGATAAGAGTTGGGCGATTTAATATAAATTGGACAAGGCTTAGTATTTAGATTAAACCGGACAAAGAGGGTTGAGCGGTTTAGTCTTAAACCGGACAAGGTGTAAGCAATTTAAGTGTAAATCGCCCAAGTGTTAAGCGGTTTAGTCTTAACCGGACATATTTTAACCGGTTTAAAGATTGAGCGATTTATGAAATTTGATCTTATATCAAGTATTTCAAACGGAGAAGTAGGAATAGGACTATGACGTGGCCGGTTTATTTTTAAATCGGAGATAACATGTTGAGGGTTAAATGGGATGATCGTGTATAGTGTTGTCCGGACAAGGTTGTGTTAAAGCCAAGTGTTAAATCGAACAAACCTTGAGAAGTATTGTCCGGATTTGTTATCCGGACAAGGTTGACCGAATTACTTGATATCTTGTCAAAACATGATTCTTCTGGAACAACAAATGGGAATTTTGACAAAATGAATTTGAACTGATAATAATTCCATTAATTGCGGTCTATTTTAAATGGAATTGTTTCATGAAATATTTTGATGAAGAAATAAGGGTGGCATATCAAGGAGAGGTATACCATGGGATAAGGGTGGCATATCAAGGAGAGGTGTACATTTGGATATAAGGGTGGCATTTGTATGTGTATGTTTTGTAATATATCTCTTACTATTATATCCCTTAAGATTACCGTGGTCTGGAATCTTATTTCTTTGTGATTTAAAGATTTAGGATCAAAGTTCTTATTGGAAATCATAGTCTGGATGTTATTGAAGATGAGATAACAGGTTTGGCCTGAAACTTTGATTAAACCATACTTGATTCAAGAGGTTTAAAAATGGCATTCTGATAATTATATAGTGTAAACCTGTTTTGTTTGATATATTGTTTACAAGCAGAGAGTATTGGCTTGAAAAGTGAAAGATATCAATATTATGTTCTTACTTGTTCATATATTTGTAAAATATATGAAAAGTTATTTTACTTAAAAGTTTTGGTGATTTTCATCCTGCAATAACATAAATAGGGTAACTCACTAGACCTTTCGGTGTAACCCTCGTTTTGTGATTTTAAATATGTATTGAAGGAAGTGCCGATGGTAAGGGGAAAGGAAAAATGTAATATTTTCCCTATATAATTATCTTGGAGAAATTTATTGATGACATGTATAGTTTTGGTAAACGAATGTGGATTAGTACAAGAATTTGTATTTTGAATTTTCGGACCATGTATTTTGTACTGGTAGATTCTTGTATTAAGGGACCAAGGTGGTGTATAAACATGTATTTCTTATGTATGAAGCACGTGTTACATGCAATGTGTAGAATGGGGTGTTACAGAAAGTGGTATTAGAGCCTGAGTTTAAGGGATTTAGGTATTCAATAGCATGATACCTAGACTTAAACTATTTTATTGCATGTTAAGGGTCCCAGACATAGTTAGCACCATTGGAAATAAATATGATGGGTTGAAAGAACAGTGTGTAAGGTAAATTTTAATTACATCTGGCCAGTGTAATTATGAATATATAGGTACATATCTGAACTTGAATACTTCATTATATTTGGGAATGTGAATACATAATTATTAACACTAAAATCTGCAGATGTCTAGCCGAACTCGGAGATCTGAAAGAACAGCTCATCCAGAATCTGAGGAAAGGGAAGAATCACCCGTTAACCTTCCGATTAGCACATCCGAAAATAGTGGTCGGCGAAGACCAAGACGTCGAGGTAGAAGGAGAAATCAATCTCAAGGAAACAGTCGTACTGAAATTCATTCTGAACATGGATAATCCAATTCTGGGAATGTTCAGGAAAGATCGATGCCACACCCAGAATATGTGACTAGGGATATGTTGGCAGAGGAAATGGGGAAGATGCAAGAAACTCTGACATCTATCATGGGAATGCCAGCCAGGGTGGAAATAGAGAGAATAGAAGTTCATCCCTCTGTACCGATTACTCGTAACAGGAAGGAAGATATTAAAATATTTTTGGCATGCAAGCCACCAACATTTTTTTGGGGAAAGGGATCAAGTAAAAGCCATGTGCTGGATTAAAGAGATGGAATTTGTGTTTAATACCATTCTGTGTCCTAAAACAAATAAAGTTCGATTTGTTGTTTCCATATTGAAATCAAATGCTTTGTTCTGGTGGGAAGTTGAATCATTAGCCAGGTCGGATGTTTTACAGACGTTATCCTGGACGCAATTTGTGGAATGATTCAAGAATCAGTTTTGTCCTAAGACGGCAGTGAGACAAATGGAAAAAGATTTTCTGAAACTGGAACAGGAAAATGGAACAGTTCGGGAGTATATTGAGAAATTCATTGAATACTCTCGATTTGCTGAGCATTATGTTTCATCTGAATCCAGGAAGATAGAAAGGTACATCTGGGGTTTGAAACCCTCAATCAGAGAGTTTGTTATTGCTATGAACCCCAATACCTTTTCACTTACGGTGGATGCAGCCGAAGTGACAGAACGAAATAAGAATCGGCAATCAGAGGGAAAGGTTGTGGAAAAGAGAATATTGGAAGGGCCTTCGTCTAATTTTCTAAGGCCGAAAACTGTGAGATATGATAATAGAACTGATCAGAAGGTTGGTGAGAAATTATGTACGCAATGTCGACAGATTCATCAGGGTGAGTGCAAGATGGACCCAAGAAAATGTTACAAGTGTGGTGAAGCGGGCCATTTGTCAAGAAGTTTCCCAGCTAATAGAAGATATTTCAATTGCAATTCTCCGGATCATATTCGACCGAACTGTCCATTGTTAAGAACTCCACAGCTGACAATGGGAAGTAATGCGTCGGGTACTCGGGGAAGACCTACTGTGAACAAAGGAAGGCAAGGAGGGGCACGAGGACGGTCCTTCCAAATGACAAAGAATGAGGCAGATGCGTCACCAGATGTAGTAACAGGTACTTTCCTACTGAATTCTATACATGCTAAAGTTTTATTTGACTCCAGTGCAAACTTTTCGTTTGTATCACCATTGTTTGCTCAAACTGCATGTTTGAATTCTGTGTTAGTTGATGATGAATTAGTAGTTGATACTGCTAATAGTCAGGAAACTGTTACTAGTATGTTCAATGACTGTATTATTTTTATTGAGGGTTGTGAACTACCGATGTGGTGGTGGGTATGGACTGGTTGGCAAAATATCAGGCTAGTATTGTTGCAATCAGAAAATGATCAGAATTATTTTACCAGACCAAGGAACAGTTGTTATTTATGGTGATCGTCAGAATCACCATACTAATATTTTGACTGTGATGAAAGCTTAGAAAAATATCTGGAAGAAGTGCCACGGATGTTTGGCTTATGTGATTGATTTAAAGAAAGGGAAAGGAAAAGAGGAATCGATTCCGATTGTTAATGAATATCCGAAAGTCTTTCCAGAGGACTTTTCTGGATTACCGCCGGATCGAGTAATTGAATTTCAAATTGATCTCGTACCAGGGGCTGCACCAGTAGCAAAGGCACCGTACCGGTTAGCTCCATCTAAATTGAAAGAATTGGTTGCACAGTTGAAAGATTTGACGGATAAAGGGTTTATTAGACCCAGCACTTCACCTTGGGGTGCTCCGGTCTTATTTGTTAAAAAGAAAGATGGGTCTATGCGAATGTGTATAGACTATCGTGAACTGAACAAGTTAACTATTAAGAACAAATATCCTTTACCAACAATTGATAATTTGTTTGATCAATTGGTGGGAGCAAGTTATTTCTCCAAATTTGATTCAAGATCGGGATATCATCAATTAAAAGTCAGAGGAGAAGACATTGATACAACAGCTTTCAGAACTAGGTACGGGAATCACGAATTTTTAGTTATGCCATTCGGCTTAACTAATGCACCCCCAACATTTATGAATTTGATGAATAGAGTATGTAAGGAATAACTCGATAAATTTGTTATTGTATTTATTGATGATATTCTTATATACTCTAAGAACGAAGAAGAACACGCAGAATATTTTCGACTGATATTGGAATTGTTAAAAAGGGAAAAGTTGTATGCCAAGTTGTCTAAATGTGAGTTCTAGTTAAGGCAAGTTCAATTGCTGGGTCACATCATCTCTGAAGCAAGGGTGAAGGAAGATCCAGTTAAAATAGAAGCAGTTGCAAGATGGGAAGCTCCAAAAACTTCTTCTGAAGTCCGAAGCTTTTTGGGACTGGCAGGCTATTACCGTAAGTTCATCCAGGACTTTACTAAGATAGTCGTGCCATTGACTAAATTGACTCGGAAGAACATTAAATTTCAGTGTGAAAAAGAACAACAAGAGGCTTTTCAATTATTAAAAAATTATCTTTGTAGTGCACTAGTATTGACCTTACCTGATGGATCTGAAGATTTTGTGGTATATAGTGATGCATTATAACACCCTACAAAAAGGAAGAAGGTAACACGGTAGGAGATAAATTTTATCCGACAAAATAAAGCCGGAAAGCTAGAGTTTCAATAAGAAAATCACCCAACACAAGGGGAAAGGTAAAGCGTTTACAGCACAACAGAAAGTCGATAATTAACAACCTATTAATCTAAACAATTATATGCCTAGATTAGAAACGGGTGTTTCTACCATCTCAACAAAATACGAAATCAACCAAGATTTGCAACGCTCGAAACACCAAGTGTTTTAACTACAAAAGACCTTTACGGTCATCAATCACCTCAACCCTTTGATACCCCGCCGCTAAAGGAACCTGATAAGCAAACCAAATCAAGAAGAGGTGTTAGGCTTACGCCTAGTGAGTTCAAATGGTCAAAAATAGATGCATCATCAAGAAAGCCTTTATATCACTATATATATGTATATATATATATGAGAATAAAAGAAAAAAAATGACGTAACTTAAAACAGTTTAAAGGGGGACGGTAAGTCCAAAAATATAACGAGGTGGTGCCAAAACATCCGAAGATGACGGGTGAGGCCCGATTTCCGTTATTTATGACGGAACACGAAGTAAGTCATAAATTAACGTTATAGAGCATCACTTACAGGTATAATACCATTGACATCAACCTAAACCAGTCATATAGTTGGTCGTGATCTTAAGCTCTTTATCTCGAAAATTACATAATAATCGCAATGCCTAAATTCGAGTGGGGTGAGAGGGTGATTTGGAAATTGCATAATAATCGCAATGCCTAAATCCAACTTACATCATCCTTCACAAAAATGAAATAAAACGACTTTCATACCCATATCCCATTACCTCTTAGTGGCACGCCTAAAACGATAACTTAAACACATTGGCAATTATTCAACAATAAGATTTTTACATGAGTTCTCGATCAAAAGATATATTCTCCCTTACTAGATAATAATTCTATATGTAAATTATAAGAGGCTTTAAAGTTTTATGGCCGATAATACTTGAGAGTGTGCATCTTATTTAGTGAAAAAACCTCATCTCGACTCACATTAACATAATTAACGGATTTCTCTAGTTCATACACTTTTGACCTAAAACTTTCGTTTCGACTAAGCAAGCAGATTTCAATGAAGCTAGAGTATATGACAAGTAAAACATACCCTCATGATTCATATAAGATTTCATAAAGAGAAAAGATATGAACTCACCTGTAGGATTTAAGAGAAATCCCAATCTCATGGAATTTACTGGTAGACGAAAAGAACTCGAAAACTGTAAAATTTCAACTTAACATCAAGGGCAACAACAGTAACATAAATGAAGGAATGGAGGGTCAGCAATTCGGAAAACAACACAATAGCGTCCGCTGTTTGCACGAGGCTAACGAAGAAACGGTTCGACGGTGCTTGCTGTTTGGTGAAGAACTCAGTAACAGCTCAACCGAGGCTGCTGTTTGCTCGACGCAGCGGCGAAGGACAGGCCAACAGCCGTGCCAGTTTTGGTGAAACAGTCCAGTAACAGCACCATTGCAGCTGCTGTTGCTGTATGAAGAAAATGGCGAAGAAAGCAAAGCAGTAGCAAATGCTACCTGCTGTTGCTGCTGTTTCCGTAAGGTGAAGGCACAGCAGCGCCTGCTGCTGCCTGAAACTGGCTAAAACGCAGAGAGGCCGAGAGGTGCAAAATGAATGGGGCTGGAGGCACGGTGATGGCGTGGCCGGCATAAGGTAGGCCTAACCGTTGGTGGTTGCAGCTCTCGAATGAGGATCGATACTCTAGTGGCTTCCACAGCTGGGGGTTTTGCCTTAATTCCAAATAGACGGTTCCCTTTTTCTTTTCTTCCTCCCATCCTTCCCTCCCTCTAAAGACTTATCCTCTTAAAATCAAACCAGAGGTTAAGGACCTCCATGGAAGGGAAATAACCTCTAGGAAATGATGATTTCAAAAGTACAAGAAGGATAGGACAACCCAAAAGGTAGCAGGTACCGCCCTTTCCCCCCCCCCTTTTTTTTTACTCTACTGATTTCAAAAGAAGGCTTACCTTAAAGTTTATCTATAAAAGTACGCTTATATTTATATATGCAGAAAATACTTAATAAAGAAAGATTTAAAAGAATTAGGGTGACTAAAGCTCTAAATAGGTGGATGAAAACGCATACCTCACTAACGGGACGAAAACCCTTGATCCGCACAGAGCAGGGAAAAAGGGAAAGATTTTCGGGTGTTACAATCCTTCCCACCTTGGGTTCAATTTCGTCCCCGAAATTTTAGTTCACTTGAAAAGGTGAGGGTAACGCCTCTTCAAATCCTCTTCCGCTTCCCATGTTACATTTGACCCTCGGTGATGTTTCCATTGTACTTTAACCATGACAATTTCTTTGTGTCTCAACACCTTGATCTTTCTTTCCAAGATGGCTTCCGGCTCTTCAACACACCGGTTGATCTCGTCCACATGAATTTTTGAAAGTGGAATAACACTTTCTTCTTCTGCTAAGCACTTACGAAGGTAACATACATGAAATATGTTATGGATCCCGGCCATTTCTGGCGGTAGTTCTAATTTATAAGCTTGAAGTCCCACTCTATCCAAGACTTAAAACGACCCAAGGAAACGGGGGCTGAGTTTCCTACGTTTTCCAAAACGGATAACTCCTTTCCAGGGAGATACTTTTAGCATAACGCGGTCGCGTACTTGGAATTCTATGGGTCGGCTCCCCTTATCTGCTTAACTCTTTTGGCGAGCCTGAGCCGCCTTCAAGCGCTGCCGTATACACTTCACTTTATTGGCCGTTTCCTGTACAATCTCTGGACTGGCGAATTGCTTCTCACCTGCTTCTAACCAACATACCGAAGTCCTACATTTTCGTCCGTACAAGGCCTCAAAAGGTGCCATCCCTATGTTGGAATGGTAACTGTTGTTGTAGGCAAACTCCACCAGGGGTAGGTGAGAATCCCAATTCCCGCCAAAGTCAATAATGCACGATCTAAGCATGTCTTCGAGTGTTTGAATGGTCCGCTCACTCTGACCATCGATTTGAGGGTGGTAAGCTGTACTCAATTTCACTCTCGTGCCCAGCTCTTTCTGCAAGCCGCCCCAGAAATGAAAGGTGAATCGGCTATCCCTATCAGACACTATTGACAGTGGTATACCATGCCTTGAAACTACTTTATCAATGTATAACCTGGCAAGTTTGTCCATTGGCAACGATTCTTGCATTGCTAAGAAGTGAGCACTCTTTGTCAGTCGATCGACCACTGCCCATATCGTGTCATGGCCTTTGAGAGTCTTCGGAAATTTGGCCACAAAGTCCATGGTAATATGCTCCCATTTCCATTCGGGAATCTCCAAGGATTGAAGACTACCATAAGGTCGTTGGTGTTCCGCCTTCACTTGCAAACAAGTCACGCACCTCTCCACATAACGAGCCACATCCAACTTCATAACGGGCCACCAATATGTCAACTTCAAGTCCCGATACATCTTGGTGCTACCCGGATGAATGGAGTATTTGGACTTGTGCGCGTCTTCTAGTAACAGTTCGTGATTGCCTCCAATCTTGGGTACCCAAATACGCCCTTGAAACAATTTCAAGCCACGACCATCCTCTGTCAGTAGTAAGCGTTGTTTCATCATTACTTCACTCTTGAGGTTCTTTTCTAGGAGCGTTTTAGATTGCGCCACCTTGATCTGATTAATCAGACTGGACACTATATCGATCCTAGTAAGCACAACTTTTGTCCCACTACCATACTCCTTTCGACTCAAAGCATCCGCCACTACATTTGCCTTACTCGGATGGTATAACAATTCATAATCGTAGTCTTTGAAAAGCTCAAGCCAACGACGTTGCCTCATGTTTAAATCTTTTTGATCGAAAATGTACTTCAAACTCTTATGATCAGTGTAAAACGTGCACTTGATTCCATAAAGGTAATGTCGCCAAAGTTTTAAGGCGAATATCACCGCTGCCAGCTCCAAGTCGTGGGTGGGATAATTCTTCTCGTGATCTTTGAGTTGTCTGGATGCGTATGCTATTACTTTTCCCTTTTGCATCAAGACACAACCCAATCCCATGTTAGAGGCGTCGCTAAAAACTACGAAGTCTTCGGATCCTTTTGGCAAGGAGAGAACCGGGGCTTCACACAATTTCTTTTGGAGAGTTCTAAAAGCATACTCTTGCTTTTCTGTCCAGATAAACTTCACATTCTTCCTAGTCAAGGCTATTAAGGAAGAAGCGACCTTGGAGAAATCTTGGATAAATCTCTTGTAATAACCTGCCAGACCCAAGAAACTTTGAATCTCTGACGGACTCTTTGGTGGTTCCAGTTCATCATTGCCTCGATCTTGAATGGGTCCACCTTCACCCCGTCTCGAGTGACAACGTGACCCAAGAATTAGACCTCTTTTAGCCAAAATTCGCACTTGGAGAATTTTGCATACAATTCCTCTTTTCTTAACACTTCGAGAACTTCTCGAAGGTGCTGCTCATGATCCGTCTCGTCCTTGGAATAGACGAGTATGTCGTCAATGAACACTATCACTGACTTATCAAGGAACGGTTGGCACACTTGGTTCATCAAGTCCATGAATACTGCTGGTGCATTCGTTAGACCGAAAGGCATGACCATGAATTCATAGTGCCCATATCGCGTTCTAAAAGTTGTCTTCGATACATCATCTTCTCTCACTCGAACTTGGTGATACCCCGAGCGAAGGTCAATCTTAGAGAAGCAACTTGCTCCCTGAAGTTGGTCAAAAAGGTCGTCTATCCTAGGAAGAGGGTATTTGTTTTTCACGGTTGCCTTATTGAGCTCTCTGTAGTCAATACACATCCTCAAGGTGCCGTCCTTTTTTTTACAAACAAAAGTAGAGCTCCCCACAGTGACGAACTCGGTCTGAAAAATCCTTTCTCTAGAAGGTCTTGCAATTGGGACATTAACTCTCGCATCTCGGATGGCGCCAAACGGTAAGAAGCTCTAGCAATTGGAGCGGTTCCGGGAATGAGGTCGATCCGGAACTCCATTTGTCTATCGGGTGGTAATCCGGGTAGGTCTTCAGGGAATACATCGGGAAATTCATTGACCACTTTCACATCTTCAATTCTTCTTATCTCTAGCTTGGTATCCAATACATACGCAATAAATGAGGAGCATCCTTTAACTAGGCACTTACGTGCCTTCGCCATGGATAAGAGTACTACATTCCCTTTCCTTCCTTCTCCATAAGCTAGCACCGCATCCCCGCCCGATAAAGGAATTCGGATCAGTTTCTTAGAGCATAAGATTTTCGCTTGGTTCTCAACTAGCCATCCATCCCGATTATGACATCGAATCCGCCTATAACCATAGGTATAAGGTCCACCCGAAATTCCTTTCCTTCAATTCCCAAAATGCAATCTCTAACAATTTCACGAACCAAAACTTGACTATCATTCGCTATCTCTATGATTAATGCATCTTCTAGTGTACTAGGCGGCGTATGCAAGTGTTGATTGAATGTAGTGGACACAAAGGAACATGAAGCACCTGAATCAAAAAGCACGTGAGCAGGTACGGAGTTAATAAGGAAAGTACCCCACACTACATCCATCGCCGCCTTAGCTTCTTCTCTCGACAACTGAAAGGCTCGACCGGTTGATTTCAGGGCGTTCTCTTTTCTTCCTTGACTTCCACCTATTTTTAACTTTTAGCAATCATTCTTGAATTGGCCCGGCTCTCCACATCCAAAACATATGGGTCCCTTGATTGGACACTCGTTCCGTGTGTGGCCTGCCTTCCCACACCTAAAGCATTTGGTGGGGGTAGAGTTGGTGCTACACAGGCCGTGATGCTTACTGCGGCATTTGGGACACCATCTAGCCTCTTGTTTAGGATGGGCTCCGCAATTGTAGTTGCCAAAGTGGTTTGGCTTTTTGGATGGTGCGTAAGGCCCTTCCCACTTCCTCTTCTCTCCACTCGACATCCTTTCTTCTTTTCCTTTAACATAAACCGATTCCAACACCTTGGCTTCTTCGATTGTCTCCCTGAGGGTGGAAGCTCTGGAGTTCCTAACCATCACCATCATGTCCGCAGGTAGCCCTTTGAGGTAGGCTTTCATCTTATCTTTCTCCGTTGGGGCCACGTGTCCCACCAAATTTAGCTTTTTCATGAAGAGTCGGGTGTAGTTCCTTACTGAAAAATTTCCCTTCTTAAGGGTTCGAAACTCTTCTTCGATGCGGTCCATCTCTTGTTCGTTGCAATATTCTTCCATTGCCTTTTCTTTAGATGTGGTCGAACTCATCTTGGCTAATTCCGTAACCTCGATGGTTGAGATGACAATGTTCCACCAGGTAAGAGCTGCACCCCTCAGCATTTGAGAGCCAAACTTTACTTTTTTTCCCCTCATCACAGTCACAAGCCCGGAAGGCTTGCTCGATTTTTCGAAGCCAATTCATGCACGCCACGGGGTCGTCCGACCCCACAAATTCCGATGGTTTGCAACATAGAAAGGTCTTGTAAAAGCAAATTCTACCCATTTGTCTCGCCTCAATCATTGCTAGCTCCTAGGTTGGGATTCCATTTCCCGTACCCCCAGACCCCCCCAAAGTTACATTCTCGGCAACTGCTTCATGCTTACGATTATTAACATCTCCGTCCTCCAAAAGTTTCATAAAGAATCTTGTTGTTGGGCCATAGTTCTATTCATAACATTTAGCATTGTGTCCATCATTCTTGACTCTGGGGTTTCCTCTTCGATTACAGGGTTAGTGGTGGCATTGTCAATTTGAGGAGACTGGTCAACTCCACCTCCCAAGGTGTCTTGCCAAGGGTGGACCCTTGCGATGGTGGTTCGTGGTGGTTGATCCGCGGTCGATTCTGTCATTGCATGACCCTCCGGTGAGGTATCCCGTCTACTCCGAGTGTTCACCATAAAGACTGAATGCAAGAGAGTGGAAGAGTGTTAGAATAGGAAGAATTCGGAATTATCATAACACGTACCGACACATTCATAAATTCTTGCAATAACAGTGAGTTTAAGCACGCTTATGCAACAACATACTCAAAATAGCATTAGCTAAGTGAAATTTCGAATACGTTATACATAAGAATCCTCAACACCGCCATCACTATTCATGAATTGTGTAACTCCATTGCCCCCTAAAGTTCTCTTATCTTAACAGTTTCTACCCACCTATCACAAATTGATACTTACAATTTCAGCTTAAGTCTAGGCGTCATGATCCCTTACCTAGTTCACTTAAACTAGCGCTCTGATACCAACTTGTAACACCCTACAAAAAGGAAGAAGGTAACACGGTAGGAGATAAATTTTATCCGACAAAATAAAGCCGGAAAGCTAGAGTTTCAATAAGAAAA
>NW_020200669.1:22686-34430 GCF_001531365.2 Cynara cardunculus var. scolymus | reverse complement strand
GGTCGTGATCTTAAGCTCTTTATCTCGAAAATTACATAATAATCGCAATGCCTAAATTCGAGTGGGGTGAGAGGGTGATTTGGAAATTGCATAATAATCCTAATGCCTAAATCCAATTTACATCGTCCTTCACAAAAATGAAATAAAATGACTTTCATACCCATATCCCATTACCTCTTAGTGGCACGCCTAAAACGATAACTTAAACACATTGGCARTTATTCAACAATAAGATTTTTACATGAGTTCTCGATCAAAAGAGATATTCTCCCTTACTAGATAATAATTATATATGTAAATTATAAGAGGTTTTAAAGTTTTATGGCCGATAATACTTGAGAGTGTGCATCTTATAGTGACAAAACCTCATCTCGACTCACCTTAACATAATTAACAAATTTCTCTAGTTCATACACTTTTGACCTAAAACTTTCGTTTCGACTAAGCAAGTAGATTTCAATGAAGCTAAAGTATATGACAAGTAAAACATACCCTCACGATTCGTATAAGATTTCATAAAGAGAAAAGAGATGAACTCACTTGTAGGATTTAGGAGAAATCCCAATCTTGCAGAATTTACCGGTAGACGAAAAGAACTTGAAAACCATAAAATTTCAACTTAACATCAAGGGCAACAGCCGTAACAGAAATGAAGGAGTGGAGGGTCGGTAATTTGGAAAACAACACAATAGCGTCCGATGTTTACGCAAGGCTAACGAAGAAATGGTTTGACGGTGCCTGCTGTTTGGTGAAGAACTCAGTAACAGCTCAGCCGAGGCTGCTGTTTGCTCGATGTAGTGGTGAAGGACAGGCCAACAATCATGGCTGTTTTGGTGAAACAGTCCTGTAACAGCACCATTGCGGCTGCTGTGGCTGTATGAAGAAAATGGCAAAGAAAGCAAAGCAGTAGCAAATGCTACCTGCTGTTGCTGCTGTTTYCGTAAGGTGAAGGCACAGCAGCGCCTGCTGCTGCCTGAAACTGGCTAAAACGCAGAGAGGCCGAGAGGTGCAAAATGAACGGGGCTGGAGGCACGGTGATGGCGTGGCCGGTACTAAGGTAGGCCTAACAGTCGGTGGTTGCAGCTCTCGAATGAGGATCGATACTCCAGTGGCTTCCACAACTGGGGGGTTTTGCCTTAAATCCAAGAGAAGGAGACGGTTCCCTTTTTCTTTTCTTCCTCCCATCCTTCCCTCCCTCTAAAGACTTATCCTCTCAAAATCAAACCAGTGGTTAAGGACTTCCATGGAAGGGACAGAACCTCTAGGGAAATGATGATTTCAAAAGTACAAGAAGGATAGGACAACCCAAAAGGTAGCAGGTACCCCCCTTCCCCTCCCCCCCCCCTTTTTTTACTCTACAGATTTCAAAAGAAGGCTTACCTTAAAGTTTATCTATAAAAGTATGCTCATATTTATATATGCATAAAATACTTAATAAAGAAAGATTTAAAAGAATTAGGGTGACTAAAGCTCTAAATAGGTGGATGAAAACGCATACCTCACTAACGGGACGAAAACCCTTGATNCTTAATAAAGAAAGATTTAAAAGAATTAGGGTGACTAAAGCTCTAAATAGGTGGATGAAAACGCATACCTCACTAACGGGACGAAAACCCTTGATGCGCACGGAGCAGGGAAAAGGGAAAGATATTCGGGTGTTACATGCTTCAAGGTTGAGGTTGGGATGTGTTTTGATGCAAAGAGGAAAGGTAATTTCTTATGCGTCAWGGCAATTGAAAGATCATGAGAAACAGTATCCAACCCATGATATGGAATTAGCTGCAGTGGCGTTTGCTCTGAAAATCTGGAGACATTATCTTATGGGAACAAAGTGTTAGATTTATACTGATCAAAAAGTTTGCAACATTTGTTCAGCCAGAAAGAATTGAATATGCGACAGCATCGCTGGATTGAACTGGTAAATGACCATGATTGTGAAATTCTCTACCACCCGGGAAAAGCCAACGTGGTAGTTGACGCTCTAAGCAGAAAAGAAAAGGGCGGAACCATTAAAGCTATAGCAATGGGAATAAACTTGATCCCTGATATTCGTAAAAAAATTCAAAGATGTCAACAAGAAGCTATGAAAGAAGAATTTGTTAAAACAGAAAGGTTAGGTAAGATAATCTTAACCTTGGAATCAAACGATGAAAGACTAATGTGCTTTCAAGGACGAGTCTAGGTACCGTGTTTTGGAGATATCCGGAACACTATATTAAATGAAAGTCATAAGTCCCGATACTCTATTCATCCAGGTACCAATAAGATGTACAGAGATTTAAAATCTTTTTATTGGTGGCCCGGATTGAAGAGAGACATAGCCAGTTATGTGGAACAGTGTCTAACATGTCTACAGGTTAAGATTAAACATCAAAAGCCATATGGAAGCCTTCAATCTTTGGAAATACCTGTTTGGAAATGGGATCACATTACAATGGATTTCATCATGAAATTACCTCGAACTCCAAAGGGGTATGACGCAATCTGGATAATTGTGGATCGTCTATCTAAATCTACGCATTTTCTACCAATAAGAGAGAACTACTCATTAGAAAAGCTGGCACAGATTTATATCAAAGAAATATTGACTAGAAACGGTGTTCCATTATCCATTATCTCTGATAGAGATAGTCGGTTTACTTCAAAGTTTTGAGAAGGTTTGCAAAAAGCTTTGGGGTCTGAAATCCGACTAAGCACATCTTATCATCTGCAAACTAACGGACAAAGTGAAAGAACTATCCAGACTCTCGAAGACATGTTGAGAAGTTGTATTATTGACTTCGAGGGATCGTGGGAAGATCATTTGCCGTTGATAGAGTTTGCATATAATAATAGTTACATTCCAGCATCCAAGCGGCACCGTATGAAGTATTGTATGGACGTAAATGTCGAACGCCGTTATGTTGGAACAAAGTAGGAGAAAGGCAGTTGACGGGTCCTGAGATTGTTCAAGAAACTTTTGAAAAGATTAAACAAATCCGCGAAAGAATCAGAACAACACAAGATTACCAGAAAAGTTATGCTGATAATCGTTGAAAGCCGATTGAATTTTGTGTAGGTGATTTTGTGATGTTGAAAGTTTCGCCGTGGAAAGGTGTCATCAGACTCGGAAAGAAAGGTAAGCTCAATCCAAGGTATGTTGGACCATTCAGAATTTGTAAGCGAATTGGGCCAGTGGCATATCAGTTAGAGCTACCAGAAGAACTAAGTCTGATTCACAACACTTTCCACGTATCGAACTTGCGGAAATGTTTAATTGATCCAAGTCTCGTTGTACCGTTGCCAGAAATCAAACTGGATAGTAAGCTGAACTTTATGGAAACACCGAAAGCCGTAATTGACCGAAAGATCAGGGTGTTGAGAAACAAAGAGATCAGTCTGGTTAAAGTTCAGTGGAAGTTTCACAAAGGACCAGAAGCGACATGGGAATTGGAGTCGAAAATGAGATCAGAATACCCTTGGGTTTTTTATGAAAGGAATTCCGGGACGGAATTCTTTTGAGGGGTGGATAATGTGATAACTGGGTCTTGGTTATCACCTGAGGTAACTAATATGTGATTAATTATTATGTGTTTACGTGACAGCATGATAAATTTGTACATTTTATCATGTGGGTATGCAAATTTTATGCATAATGTGAAATGTATATATATGTATGCAAGATTTATATGTATATATGCACATATATATATATATGTGTGTGTGTGTGTGTGTGGGTGGGTTCAGGCAAGGTGAATGCATAAGTATATGTGTATATGTATCCATCATAATATATATGCATGATTTGGTCATGAAATATACATGCATGTATGGTAAGGGCGGTTTTAGCCGCCTTACCTTATTTGGCAAATATAAATAAAAGGGAGAGACCCTCATATCTCTTTTTATGCCATTCTTGAAAGAAAAACGAAAGTAAGAATTGAGAGAGATTGATCGGATTGCTATTTTGAAGAAAGATATATCTGAGTTTCATAAGGGAGTTTGCATAAGGTGAGTAATCTAAAATGTTTTACACTCTTTATACATGAATTGTTTGTATCACCTTTTTTATCTAGTTTGAAGTTTAAACCGTATGAGTATTATCCGGATTTATACCTAATCCGGATAAGAGTTGGGCGATTTAATATAAATCGGACAAGGCTTAGTCGATTTAAATTAAACCGGACAAAAAGGGTTGAGCGGTTTAGTCTTAAACCGCCCAAGTGTTAAGCGGTTTAGTCTTAAACCGGACATGTTTTAACTGGTTTAAAGATTGAGCGATTTATGAAATTTGATCTTATATCAAGTATTTCAAACGGAGAAGTAGGAATACGACTATGAGGTGGCCGATTTATTTTAAATCGGACATAACATGTTGAGGGTTAAATCAGATGATCATGTATAGTGTTGTCCGGATAACACAGTGTTGTCCGGATTTGTTTTCCGGACAAGGTTGTGTTAAAGCCAAATGTTAAATCGGACAAACCTTGAGAAGTATTGTTCGGATTTGTTATCCGGACAAAGTTGACCGGATTACTTGATATCTTGTCAAAACATGATTCTTTTGGAACAACAAATGGGAATTTTCACAAAATGAATTTGAACTGATAATAATTCCATTAATTGCGGTCTATTCTAAATGGAATTATTTCATGAAATATTTTGATGAAGAAATAAGGGTGACATATCAAGGAGAGGTGTACCATGGGATAAAAGTGGCATATCAAGGAGATGTGTACCATAGGATAAGAATGGCATATCAAGGAGAGGTGTACCATGGGATAAGGCTGGCATATCAAGGAGAGGTGTACATTTGGATATAAGGGTGGCATTTGTATGTGTATGTTTCGTAATATAACTCTTACTATTATATCTCTTAAGATTACCGTGGTCTGAAATCTTTATTTCTTTGTGATTTAAAGATTTAGGATCATGGTTCTTATTGGAAATCATAGTCTGGATGTTAATGAAGATGAGATAACAGGTTTGGCCTGAAACTTTGATTAAACCATACTTGATTCAAGAGGTTTAAAAATGACATTATGATAATTATATAGTGTAAACCTGTTTTGTTTGATATATTGTTTACAAGCAGAGAGTATTGGCTTGAAAAGTGAAAGGTATCAATATTATGTTCTTACTTGTTCATATATTTGTAATATACATGAAAAGTTATTTTACTTAAAAGTTTTGGTGATTTTCATCCTGCAATAACATAAACAGGGTAACTCTCAAGACTTTTCGGTCTAACCTTCGTTTTGTGATTTTAAATATGTATTGCAGGAAGTGCCGATGGTAAGGGGAAGAGAAAAATGTAATATTTTCCCTATATGATTATCTGCGAGAAGATTTATTGATGACATGTATAGTTTTGGTAAATGAATGTGGATTAGTACAAGAATTTGTATTTTGAATTTTCGGACTATGTATTTTGTACTGGTAGATTCTTGTATTTAGGGACCAACGTGGTGTATAAACATGTATTTCTTATGTATGAAGCATGTGTTACATGCAATGTGTAGAATGGGGTGTTACACTAATGCTAATAATGTATCTGCTCAAATTGCTGGTATTCCTACTCTGACTGGGACGAATTATGCCATGTGGAAAGAGAGTGTGGAAATTGTTCTCGGCTGCATGGATTTGGACCATGCACTTCGGATTGAGCGACCCATTTCACATATTTATTACCACATGTATATTAATTATCCGGCCAAATAACAATTTTCCTTTGGGCCAATCACTATTTGCATAAATAACAAATATATTCATCTTTATACCTTAAAATAAATTAATTGTCACAACAGAGGTTACTTTGGCAACTATATTATGTCAATCAATTTATTTTAAAATACAAGACAATTAAGTGCAAACATAATAAAACAGTTTGGATCTTGATATAATTTTACTCCATCGAAACGAATGTTTCAAACAATCTACACTTAATCTCAATGAGAAATATTATTTATTTCTTAATAACCCAACTAACAAACAAAATCCACCGAAAACCATAACATAATCTTTATTGAACGAAAGAAATTATCTTAAACAAAAAAAACTTCTTTTCCGTTCACAACAACGAATAACAATAATAAAATATAACAATTGTCATGGTAGTAATCGGTTTCACCCAAAAAAAGGTACGTAATGAATACATAAGCATCCAATATATAATGTTGTTCTAGACATATAAAAGATCCAGATTATGAATATCACAAGAATTTATATGGATATTACAATATATATATATATATATATATATAAACAATTTATACAATATATGGCTGTCAAACTTGAGTTCTAAATAAATGAAAAAACGATAATAATCACGAATCTAAAGAACAATAAACGGCGGCAGAAATCTCAAACCATTAATATTCATTAAAAAAAATCATCCATCGAAATTGTTTCACACGATTACTCTAATCCAAAAAAAAGTTTTTTTATTCATTCGAATCATTGGCAACAGAATAAAAAATCATTTTAAATCCCCATAGCAAAATGATTCACCTCACGAAACAATTATATTACAAAAAACTAATTGTTTCTAATAATTCAATGTGAAAACATGGCTCTAATACCACTTGTTGAATCAAAGATTAATTAAGAACATACGAATAAGAATACACTTACCCGTATCCATTAGTTAGGCTTGAGTATGAAACGTAGATCCGAAATTACGGCTTTCTTCAACGCAAAATCTTTGATGTTCTTCCAATGGGGAGAGAATGAACGTATTGATTTTGGTGTGTGGGAACCATAACCCTAGTCGTCTTTATATAAAGTTCTAATTAGGGTTTCCTCTCATTAAGTCCATATCAAGTTGGGTTCTAACGGGCTCTCTTTAATTAATCATATAATTAACCCATTACTTAAATAACATAATATAATTTTATAACAACATATAAGCCTACAATTATTATTAGATTTATAAATAAATCCCAACAATTACACCATCTCAAATATGATGATTATTTTGTTTTATGTATCAGTTACTTGCTTCATATATGGGTGGTGTGGGTTGGGTGGACTGGACGTAGAGAAATCGGTGGGGATAGTTCCGGAACCCGTAGTAGCTAAGAAGGCTGGTTTAGACCCCTAGAGAAGCCACATCATGGTTTCACCAGGACTTTTAAACTACAACTGTTTTATGAGTTTGAATATGTTAGTGGCATAGGGAACGCAACCCACGGCTGTTAACCTTGTTTTCCTTACGCTTCTTGCCGCCGGTGGTGGTGGTGGTGGTGTTTGGAGGTATTGGTATGTAGAGGGTTGGTGTCTGGAACTGGAAGGATGGTGCAAAAAGAGAACTAGAGTAGGTCGTGGGTAGTGGTGGTGACGACATTTGTAACGGAGCAAACATGGTGGTAGCGATGTCTGTGAAGGAGAAAAGAAGGTCCGAATGATCCACAAAGAATCACGGAATTACGGCTCAAAGGATCTTGCAGTGGGTGTAGGGTCAACTTTATTGTAAAGCCGTGTGCAATGAATAAAAGATGCTCTATTGTTAAAAGATCATCAATTCCTAATAAAATGAATGCAGTAGTAGCTTTTCGAAACTAGCTAATCAGACGCGAGCCCCTCCTTGGACGCTAAACTTGGAGAAGTCAAAAGCTGATTTTTATAAACTTTGTTGTTTGGGAGATCAGGTTCTATATTTTATATGTTCATGAAATCTTTATTTATGCTTTCATTCAACAAATTGCTTCTTTAAGATGGTTACTGAATTTAGATGGTTAGTTTGAGAAAGGAAGCATCATTTTTGATTGTTTAACCATATTGAAATAGGTATTTGGCTTCATAAAGTTGAATTACCTGTAACGAGAGATGGACCAAATTCTAAAGGAATTGAGACTTGATCTTAGATAAGATTATAGGAAACAATGGTTACGGCCATCAACATCCATTGATGACTCGCAGCCCCACACATTAAGTTGAGTAAACAATTGCTCTTTTTTGCTTTTTATTACAACTAGTATGGAAATCGCACAAATGTGTTTTGGACCTTTTGGTTAATGATCCGAAGATTGTTTATATAAATACGTGTTAGTTGTTAATAGAATCATCAATAAATAGTATTTAAATAATTCGAAAAAATTAATAAAATCTAATTAGTGAAATTTTGATGTATATATATATATAGAGAGAGAGAGAGAGAGAGAGATATTTAGGAATAAAGTTGTAAAATTAAAGAAAATGGATAATAATAACAACGGGGATTTGCATAATTTATGCATTATTTGTCTGTTTGATGATAATTTTTTTTTCTTTTTAAAAGGAGGATGATACCTCTGCCGATTTTTATTAAGAAATAAATAAGTGTACGTCTAAATCGAATGTTAACTAATTATATGTATAAAAAATGTGGTAAACAGAAACTCAGTCTATAAATGATATGAAAAGATATTAACCGATCATTAATACATACAAATTACTATAGAGAATAATTCATTGTTATAAGACAAATAATGTTTGCAGATAACAAAAACAAATACTCCCTCCATCCCAAAATAAATGTCCCCGTTTTTATTTTAGTTTGTCTCAAAGTAAGTGTCCACTTTCAAAAAGTAATGTTTACATTCCAACTCTACTTTTAATTATGAGATAAAGAATTTATTAATCTTTCAATTATGAATGATAGATTTGTCATTTAGTTAATTATAAAGTGTAATGATTACATATTTATAAAATTATGGATATGTATTTTGGAATGGGTAAGGATATATGCACCCCTCCCAATTGATAAAGTGCATTATCTTCTATCATTTATGTCAAAGTCAACTAATAAATGTTTTTCATTAATTGTTTTTCAAAAATTTATGTCTTATAAATTTATGTTTTATAACTTTTTTTCAACATTGTTTACTAATTTTATTTTTCTAAATTTATGTTTTATAACAAATTTTTGCCAACTAACTATTTCTAAATTAATTCAAATAACTATAAAATTATTTTTATTTTTTATAATTATATTGTTAATATTTTAATTAATTAATAATTTATATATGTATTTTTTAAAATAAATAATTAAAGCTACAAAGATAAAATAATTTAATACAAGAAAGATTATCAAAATAAGTTAATTGATAAATCAACAATAAAGTACAAAAAGTCTGAAAATATTACAAACTCAATCAAGTGAAACAAATTTCGTAGTACAATTACTAGATAACAGTTGCTCATACTTATTTATTCGGGTCATGTAGGGAGTAGCTCATGCCGTTGCGCAATAATATTTGAAACGAAACCAATTTGACACGATAGAAGGCATCAGATGCCTTTCTGCCAAAGATATTTTGATGTAATGATTACTATTAACGTACCCAATTGTAAAAACAACATGTTCATACCACGGCGGATGACTAGATCGAAGTGGAAAGAATGTCAGACTACCTATCGTTATTTAAAGAATGTAGTATCATATTGCATCTTGAAGCAATCAACAAGCCCGTTTAAAAACATCCATCCAATGCTCATTTGGTGCAAATGAGTCCAGCTCAAAGAAGTTCAAGGAGTTATAAAGTTGATGCCATAGTTCAATGTCATACTCCTCGAGATATTTTTGTCTTGTACATGTTTAACTCCACCATTAAATCATATCGAATAGATGGTCATTCATCTTCGTGGCGACCAAGACAAACAACTATCTCTCGAGATCCACAGTTTCCATCGCCTTTTACATCTTATACCTTTGTGATGTAAAGATGGAAATTATTTAAAAATTGATTAATACATTGAGATAAAAAAATAACTTGCATGAACTACTTTACGTACCTGCACAGTGTAAGAATAAAAAAAATACTTGGAAATTGATTAATGTATGGATGTGCATAATTTGTCCTGTTTGTTCATTGTTCGCCAAAATATCAAACTCCACAAATGTTGATGCGTCTTGACAACTATGCCTATGAGGTTCCTGAGTTGGTGGGTCGATATTGAAAATCGTTTTTCGAACTAGCCAATAACAAGTCGTTTTTCGAACTAGCCAATAACAAGTTCGAAATCATAAAGACAGAATGTTGAAATGGTTAGTTGTAAATGAAAATACAAATTCCACGTTCCTTTTTATGGATTATTTTAATAATTTTTAAAATTGCAGAATGATTAATGATATATTCTATGAAAGTATAGATAAAATAAAAATTAAGATTTGCATATGAATTTTTAAAGTTTTTATTCGATTTTTACAAGGACAAACTATACGACTATATATATATAGTTAAAATTTACAAAATTATAAAATAAATGATGTGTTATTTTTTTATAAATAACAAGGCTTATTGCTTTCTAATTTATTGGTTTTAAATTTGATTAATATATAATATAAATAAAAATTATAATTACTATAAACTAATAATTATTATTATCTATTAATTAAAAAAAAGTAAGAAAGAGATGAGGGCATAAGAGAGAGAAAATGTTTTTTAAATTTTTAGGTCATTTAATGTTATTGATACATCTTTTTTGACTTTTTAATAGATGATGGTGTAAATAACAACCCTCTTTGGAATTAAACATGTATTAATACAATTTGTAAAATACAAATCAATAAATAAATGTTTTTAAATACAAATCAATAAATATTATTTACCATCATTAATATTCTAATTATTATATTAATTATATATATATATATATATTACATGGAGAGAGATGTTGCATTTTATAAGTTCGAAGTCAATGTAAATTAATAAATATTGATCAACTAATATTATTTATCGTCACCAAATTTTAAATTATGGAGAGAGAAAAGATGAGATTGATATAACGTAAATTTAAAAAGTAAATTATAATGATTTGTATATATGAATGATTGTAATAACCTTTTCTAGATTTATATATTTTAAAAAAATTATATATATATATATATATATATATGTGTGTGTGTGTGTATAGATAGATAGATAGCTAGATAGATAGATAGATAATATTTAAATTAACAAAACAGAGTAGTTGAGTTTAAGTTGTCACACATTGATAATAAGTTGAAAAATTGAAATAAAGAAGTGTGTAAAAGAAATGAGGATGAGATGTTTTTTTATAGCTCATGGGTTTGTCTTATTTTGGAAGACCCTCTTTATGCAAATAAAATAAAATAAAATAAAAATCAATTGGGAAAGTCAATCATCAAAAATCAACCATTGGGCGTTGCACAATGATACAAATTCATGTAAAAACGATGTGACATTTTGTTTTACTGAAATTTTAAATAAATGGACAGTTAGATAACCAAAATAACACTATAATTAAAAAACTTCAAATACTCAAATTTTATTATACAATTCAAACATCTACCATTTTCTTCCTTATTCATAAATATTCAATTAAATTTTATTTTTATATCGATTTTTTTGCAAGATATGAATCCAATGCATACTTTAGCCAAGTAACTATTTTAATTTTTAAATGGGTATCTCCTTCTTTCATATATTCTTAATCATTCTCCAATCTCTTATATGATCCATAATGTGAGGTAAGATAACCCTCCGTCCCAAAATAACTGTCCTCGTTTCTATTTTAGTTTGTCCTAAAGTAAGTGTCCACTTTCAAAAAGTAATTCTACTTTCTAACTCTACTCTTAATTATGTGATAGAGAATTCATTAATATTTCAATTATGAATAATACAATTGTCATTTCGTTAATTAAAAAGTGTAATGACTACACATTTATAAAATTATGGATATGTATTTTGTGATTCAAACATGTATCAATACAAATTTTAAATTATAAATCAATAAATAAATTATTTATTTTATAATTTTGG
>NW_020200669.1:10151-22610 GCF_001531365.2 Cynara cardunculus var. scolymus | reverse complement strand
TTAATATTTTAATTATTATATTGATGATATATATAAATATATATATATATATATATATTACATGGAAAAAGATCTTGCATTTTATAAGTTCGAAGTCAATGTTATTTACTATCATTAATATTTTAATTATTATATTAATAATATATATAAATATATATATATATATATATATTACATGGAAAAAGATCTTGCATTTTATAAGTTCGAAGTCAATGTAAGTTAATAAATATTGATCAATAAATATTGTTTATTGTCACTAAATTTTAGATTATGAAGAGAGAAAGGAAGAGATTGATATAATGAAAATTAAAAAAATAAAATAAATTGATTTATACATATGAATGATTATATTAAGATTTTCTAGATTTATATTTAAAAAGTTAATATATATATATATATATATATACAATATTTAAATTAACAAAAATGAATTTTTTTAACAATTATATATATAAAGGAGCGATCAAATGAAAATCACTCTAATTTGTAAAAACCGTAAAAACTACTCTCATCCCTCGATTTCATTGTTTAATCTTATGAAATCTTTTCATGAAATTGTTTAATCTTGTGAAATTGTTTCATATAATACTTTTTTTGATGAAGTTGTTTCATATAATACTTTTTTTGATGAAATTGTTTCATATATCGTTATGAAATTGTTTCATATACTACTTAATGAAATTTTAATGAAACTGTTTCATGTATTTCTCTAAAATTAAAATAATGAAGATGATAATATCCATGATTAACATCCTCCACAATAAAAATGATTAATCAATCTTTTATAATTACAAAAAAATGAACAAAATGAAAAATTATGATTGATGGAATGAGGTTTTTATGGTTTTTACAAATTGAGTGGTTTTCATTTGATCGCTCCCCTATATATATATATATATATATATATATATATATATATATATATGTGCGTCTGTGTGTGTGTGTGTGTATGTGTGTGTGTACGTGTGAGTCCCACAATACGATCAATCTTCAATATTCAACATAAACAATGGCAAACTTATCAAGAATATGAAGAACACAATATGAAGAAGTAGAGAGATAAAGTCAATTGGTCCAACTCTATATTTGCTCTCAAAGTATACTATGTTTTACAATTAAGCTCCTTCCTCCTAATCACTAGAAGACAAAAGTATTTATAGGGTCAAACAATAAAACCTCTAGTCAAAGTCAACAACTACAAGCAAAGTCAAACACGCTAATATTACAATTATAAACTTTCAAGACGAATACTAGTTATCACTAAAATTCAATCATAACATTCTCTCCCTTTGTATTCAGGCTTGAAAGAATTTGCACGCTTTGAATCTCTTTGAACTTTGATGGTTTAAGCTCATTATGACTTCTTGAAATCTTCAAAAACGATCTTTTAACATTCTCTGCTTTGAGATCTTTAGAAAATCTTTTGTTGATAAAATCTTCCAACATTCTCCCCCTCGAATGTAGAACAAAAACGATCATCTCTTTTTAAAATGAAGAACAATAACAACAACATCAAAGAATTTCTTCAGATAAAAATTCACAAACATTTTTTCCAAAATTAACATTCTCCTTGTTGAGAAATCTCTTTCAGTAAACTCTTGTAAAGATGATCTTCACATTCAATATCTCTCAAACATTGTAGCACAAGAATAATCTCCAGTCATTGCATTCACACTACTTTGAGTCTTTTGTCGGTTCCCAATCTTTATATCAAACTCCCTTTGATCTTTATATCATACTCTCCTTATATCATTCAGAATTGATTATTTCATTCATTATATCATACTCCCCCTTATGATGAAAGAGAATCATTAGCATCATACATCAGAATGAATGAAATTTATAGCGAATACCGTCAATTCATAAAATTGTAAGCAGATCTTTTCAAATTCACTTGTATAATCTTTTCAGATTAAGAGGATGGGAAAATAACCAATTTCAACTTATGAAATTGTTTTCAATCTTATAAAAAGATTGGTCTGTGAATATAACAGATATATTCAGTATAACAAACGTACTTCATATATGAGACTTTTTGAGATTCATCTCACCAGGACTTCCATTTAATCATTGATATCTTGTAAAAGTATATCTATGAATGTTTCGGCAAAATAACGTATAAATTGCAAAATCTGTGTAGTGTAGAAAAAATAAAGCAACATATGCTTCTGTTTAGACTCAAAAAGATAAACCATGTGGACTACACAAATTTATCTGACTCAATTCGTGATCAACAAGACTTGAAGGGGGGGACATATATCCTTCTTTTTCAATATCAAATTTCTCCGAATGAGAAACTAATAGATTGTGAGCTGCGTGCCCCAAGTGTTATTGAAACACTCATCTGTTAAGAGATAAATGAGTAGCTGGTGGGGTTGTGACAAGAATTGGCTTGGGCTTTGTCTTTTTCAATATTAGTCTCGAAAGAATTGATAACTAATAGATTTCTTGGTATGCCCGGAATTTAGAGGTTTAGAACAGGATTCTTTTAATCTTTTAATCATGACACAACTCTCATCAATTCTTTTGGCTCACAACAACTACCCCTCTCATTTTCATTTTAAGCTATGCACACAAACCCTTTTTGAGTTTAAGCTCAGTCAGATATGGTTGTCCTCATAGGTAGGTTTGTCGGTTCTGATATTCCATTGAAGTATTTATATAAAGCACTCAATCTCTCCTAAAATAACAGTATGCTCATATGATCACAAACAGTTAATCAAAATATTGTTGCTATGAAGCACAATGATCAGATAAAATTGATCAAGAAAAAATATAGTGTTTAAGCACAATTAATTAAGGAGTGATGGATCAAAAATCAGATTATTCAGAATATGAGAGAAATAAATGAAGATCTGTAAGTACAAGTTTATAGATTCTGAATATTCAAAGAATAATGAAATGTGTATCAATCAAAGAAAAAAAATCAGAAAACAACTTTGATTAGAAACGAGTATATTATCACCGAAAATGATTTTATATAAGAGATGTGATAATAACAGTTTAAAGAATAGCTGAAACATGTATTGGAATTATGTACGGTGAGAAATTGCGCAAGTAAAATCTCAGGAAATACCTGCTCAGAAAATGTACTCGTTTTTAGAAAGCAATTCCAAATCCGAAAACATTTATTAATTTTTTTCCAGAGACTCCCCCTAGAAAATAGATTTAAGTAATATTTCGTTTCAGCTCCAAAAATATAAAAAATGAAACCATTTTGGCTCGGGTCCTGAACTGAGTTGTTTAAAAACCACAATCATTAAAGCACGGGTCCTGAACTGTTGTATTTAGAAACCACAATTGAACAATATACAAACTCCCCCTGTATGTGTGCATCATAAGCATGATTTTCTTATCAGCACAGTAATGGCACACCTACAAAATCAGATCAAACAAATTTTGGCACCCAGACGAACTTGGGTCTTACTTTGTTAGTATCAGGTTGAGGAATGTTGTAACTGCCAAACCATCTATTTCTGTTAGATGTTTTCTTTTTAGAACTCTTAACATGTTGATCATATATACAATAAGAACCATACCAATTGTTATCATACCTGTTAAAATTATTCCTTCTCTTCTGATAACTGTTGTCTCTATACCATCTATTGTACCTTTTCTTGTTGACAAAGGCAGTGGTTTTGCATGTTGAGCATATGATTCTTCTCTTGAAAAGATTGATTAGATCATTATTAAATCTCACAATACAAGGAAGAATAGGGTTAGTAATAACAGAGTTACGAGACGAAACAGAATCAGCTTAATTGGGTGATCAGATGACATACCCTTGATAATACTGATTTGAAGAGCGAGAATAGTTCTTAGAAACAGTTGATTTAGGGCTGCTTGAATAACTGTTAGATTTAACACTCAAACAGTCATAAAGCTGGTTTTACGTTGTGATGGAGAACCAACTGAGCTTTGAGCACATGCAAAGTCTTTTATTTTCTTTAATAACTGCTCTTTCATCAGCAACTAAATCGTACTTCTTTTTAAGTTCAGTTCTCATGTTCAATTCAGTTTCAAGTTCTATCTTAGATCAGACAATTTATTTGAAGTATCCAGAAGTTTACCTTCTAACTCCTTCAACTTTTCAAACATTTTCCTTTCCTTCTCAAACTTCTTTCTTTCTTAATCTGAACTTCCCTTATCATTTTCAGAAGCAATGTCGAGCCATTTCTTCTTCTCCACAAGCTCTTTGGCAATTGCTGCATATTTCTTAGCAGTGTTTCTCTTTTCAAGAGCAAACAATTTCTTTTCTTCTTCCAGTGCTTTCTGCTTTTGAGCAATGCTATAAGATAATTCAAGATTCTTGCTCAGACAGTCTTCTTTAGTATTTTTCTTCTCTTTATCACACTTGGCACGTTCCAAAATGATAAGTTGTTCAAAATCAGAGATTTGCTTTAATAGCATGTTAGCATTCATCTCTAAAGAATTAATCTTATTCTCAAAAGATAATCGTTCAGTATCAAATCGTTTCTCCACTTCAATCATCCTCTTCTTCTCTTTCTCAAAAACTTTCTTTTCAGCTTCCAAACTCTTCTCAGCTTCATGAAGTTTCTTTGTAAGCTCTTCAATCTCCTTAATTTTCTTTTGTGGAAAATTCCTTACAACACTTAGTTCAGACTCAGCTTTTCGAAGTTTATTGACTAAATCTTGTTTTATCTTGTTTGAACTTCTTATTTCATCATTTAACTCTTTCTTTTCAGCATCCAAAGTTTTCTCAAGTTTTTCAATCTTATGCTTCAAATCTTCTTCAATACTTTTTCTCTCATTTCTTTATTCTTTCTTCTTAAATCTTTAACAAGATCCTCGTTAAGTAAATTCTCACGAAACATATTCACATATTTCTCTTTATGCTCAAACAGACTTTTCTCTAATTCAGAAATCTTCTTTTTCAGCTTCTTGTTCTCTTTTTCAAAGAAATCGAACAAAGAAATCACAATAAAAAAAAAGCACACAAAACTCGCACAATTCAAAAATTCACACTTCACAAACTTTTTAAAATTTCAAAAATTATCCGAATTAAGAATCCTGACAACAACAGTCAATCACGAAATATAAACAAAGCACAATCAAAAACCGGACAAAAGGATAGCCAATTTAAGATGAAACACGAGTTATCCGAGAAGTAAATTCGGACAATATTGCAGCCGAATTATAGCAAACTCAGACAATGAAGCTTTTGATTAAAATCAAATCCAGAAAAAATATACGGTCAAAGATTTAACAAGTAATCAAAAACTTGGACAAAGAGACATTCGATTTACAAGAAATCCAGACAAAAATACCAAAATAATTGGTGAAGAGTCTGGTAAAAAAGAACACCACAAAAATCGCAAATCTAACTTTGATCAAGTCACAAATACGGTCAAGCTTATGTCCGAGAAAAACAACCACAAACACAACTCAAGACAGGCAGTTAGATTATGGCAAATATGAACAAGGTGACAACTGATTTACAACATTATATATAGCTGCGAAAATTGACTGCACAAACTATAAAAACAGAAAATTGATGAGCTGCAACGATGATCAAGAACCCGGATAGGCTGCTGTCCGATTTAGGAATAGAACAATTAAAAAAAATGAAAGGAACAACTGCCTAACTTGACCACGAATCACAAAAAAAAAAAAAAAAACAAAACAAAAGAGCTGTCGTGTGTTGGACCTATGCTGTGCAGATGGTTCAACAATGTACAATTCAATTTTGCTTTCATTTATGCTTTGATCAATAAAGACCTGTTCTTCAGCTTCTCTGATGACCACGTCTGTTTAGTTAGGCTTTGATTTAGTCTTTGATTGTTGCTGATTTTTAGGTTTTTTTATAGTAGCTTTGTCTCTCTGTAATGTCTATAAAGCCAGTAGCTTTTCTTGAATTTTTAATGTGATAGTCTAGACTTTGGCTTACGAATAAGCTTCCTGTATTCAACTTTGTTTCTATCCAAGTGACTTTCTATTTCACAATTGGTATCAAAGCGCCATAAAGGGGACTGATATTTGAGAGTAGACAAATACGAGTGACTTCGTGAGGTAAAAACGATTGTGAGTGTAAACACAGAAGCTTATTCGATAAGAAAGAAAGAGTAACCAGGTATGTCGAACGAAGGACAAAACCTGCTGAGCATCCCGAAATTTGACGAAGACTATGATCATTGGAGAATGTTGATGGAAAATCTCCTTCGATCGAAATAATGGTGGAACCTGATAGAGCCCGACTACGTTGAGCCGACAGAAGGCACAAGAGAGATAGAGGCTGAGAAGACTGCACGAGAGCAGTTGAAGCTGAAAGATCTAAAGGTAAAAAACTACCTTTTTTCAGCAATCGATAAGAATATTTTGAGGACTATTTTGCAGAAGGAGACCGCAGCACAACTCTAGGAGTCAATGAGGAAGAAATATTAAGTAATGCAATGGTAAAGAGAGCTCAACTACAAGCTCTCAGGAGAGAATTTGAAGTACTAGAGATGAAGGAAGGAGAAACTATAACCGACTACTTCACCAAAGTAATGCTGGTGGTAAACAACATGAGCAATAACAGAGAAGTAATGCAAGAATCTCAGATTGTAGAAAAGATCTTGAGGACTCTCACGGAGAAATTCAACTACGTTGTGGTGTCCATTAAGGAGTCTAAAGACATCGCTACTCTCTCTGTTGACGAGCTTCAAAGTTCGTTGGTGGTCCATGAACAGAAATTCTGAAGGAAGGCTAAGGAAGAGGAGCACGTGCTGAAGGTGACACAAGATGAAGGATTAGGAAGAGGTCGAGGCAGAAATGTGAGTAGAAGCTTCAGGGGTCGAGAAAGAGGGATATCCTCACCAAGAAAATCTATCGTGGAGTGCTATAAATATCACAAACTCGGACACTTTCAATTTGAGTGTCCAGAGTGGAGAAATAGGGCCAACTTTGCAGAAATGGATGAAGAGGAGGAGCTTATGCTTATGGCATCTATTGAACGTCAATATGGTTCAATTGAGAAGGTTTGGTTCTTTGATTCAGGGTGTAGTAATCATATGAGCGGCAACAAAGCATGGTTCACAGACTTGAATGAGAATTTCCAACAGACCGTGAAGTTAGGAAACGACAGTCGAATTACTGTGTCCGGAAAAGGAAATATGTGCATGGAAGTTAATGGTGTTACTCAGGTAATCACCGATGTATACTATGTTCCCGAGCTTAAATCTAATCTTCTAAGTGTTGGCCAACTACAGAAGAAAGGGTTGGCCATCTTAATTCAACACAATGTGTTTAAAGTATTTCATACAAGAAGAGGGTTGATCATGCAATCTGAAATGAGCTGGAATAGGATGTTCTATTTCAAAGCAGCCATGGCAGCCAAGACCTCCAAGTGTTATCAGACTCGAGTAGAAGATGAGTCACAGCTTTGGCATTCTCGATTTGGTCATCTACACTACAAAGCACTCAGAACTCTAGTTGATAATGGAATGGTTGAAGGAATGCCGACAATAAGAACTCCACAAAAGTTGTGTACCCATTGTCTGATAGGAAAACAACATTGAGATTTAATTTCAAAGAAGTCTTCATGGAGAGCCACACAAAAGCTTCAACTTATACACTCAGATATACGTGGTCCTGTAAGTCCTATCTCCAATAGTAAAAAAGATATTTTTTGAGTTTCATAGATGATTTTTCTCGAAAAACTTGGATTTATTTGTTCAATGAGAAATCAGAAACATTCAATAAATTCAAGGATTTTAAGACTTTGATTGAGAAAGAAGCAAACACTAGCATCAAATGCTTAAGGACGGACAGGGGCGGGGAGTCCAATTAAAATGAGTTCGCGGAGTTCTGTAATGAACATGGAATTAATCGCCAGCTTACAGCATCATATACACCACAACAGAACGGTGTAACCGAACGCAAAAATAGAACAATCATGAACATGGTTTGTTCTATGTTAGACGAAAAACAAATGCCGAAGGATTTTTGGGCAGAAACGGTCAATTGGTCGGTATATATCCTCAACAGATGTCCAACTTCAGCATTGGAAGGAATGACTCCTTAGAAGGCCTGGTCAGGTACGAAACCTAGAGTAGATCATTTTTGAATTTTTGGATGCTTAGCTTATGTTCACATACCAGATCAGAAAAGACATAAGCTTGATGATAAAAACAAAGTTCACGTGTTTCTTGGTGTAAGCAAAGAATCCAAAGCGTACAGGTTTGTTGATCCTGTTACTCGAAAGATTATTGTAAGTCAAGATGTGAAGTTTGAAGAGAATGAAGGCTGGAAGTGGGAAAAGACCAAGAAAGATAAGAAAAGTCATGTGCTTGAATGGCCGGACAGTGAGGATCAGATGAAACTAACTCCATGTCTTTTGGTTCAAGCTCTCACAACAGTGAAGACAACTCACCATCAAGCACACCAGGTAATAGCACCCCAAGTTCTCCAAGTAAGAGAGTTCAAAGGGCTCCTGGTGAAAGGAATCGAAGGGCTCCTGCACGGCTATCTGATTATGTTACATGTGATGATATTTCTGAAGAAGAAGCTATGATGGTGCGATCCGAAGATCTAGTAACTTACGGTGAAGCAATGAAAGATAAAAAATGGAGAGACGCGATGATGAAAGAGCTGGAGTCGATAGAAAAAAATAAAACTTGGGAACTCATAAGTTTACCAGAAGGATGCAAAGCCGTAGGTATCGAATGGATATTCAAGACAAAGTTAAACGAAAATGGTGAAATTGAGAAACACAAGGAAAGACTCGTAGCTAAAGTATATTCTCAGCAATACGGGATCGACTACACAGAGGTCTTTGCACCAGTTGCTTGTCTTGACACCATTCGAGCTATCCTAGCAACAGCAGCTCAAAAAGACTGGGAAGTGTTTCAAATGGACGTCAAAAGTGCATTTCTTCAAGGGGACTTGGAAGAGAAGGTCTTTGGTCAACAACCGGCTGGTTTTGAAGTTAAAGGTGCAGAGGAGAAGGTGTATAAACTACACAAAGTGCTCTACGGCTTGAAACAGGCGCCAAGGGCCTGGCAAAGTCACATTGAGTCCTACTTTATTAAAGAAGGATTCAAGAGATGTACTAGTGAACATACACTCTTTACAAAAGAAAAGGAGGGAGGCACTTTACTGATAGTGAGTTTATACGTAGATGATCTGATCTACACAGGAAATAGTAGAAGGTTGAGTGAAGAGTTTAAGAGTTCTATGATAACTGAATTCGACATGACCGATCTTGGCAAGATGAGACATTTTTTGGGAATGGAAGTCTTACAAAACGAAAAGGGCATCTTTATTTGTCAAAGAAGATATGCAAAAGAAATTTTGGAAAGGTTTGGTATGGAGAACAGCAAACCTGTTGGAAATCCAATAGTTCCAGGAATGAGAATTTCCAGTAACAAGGAGGGAACGAGGGTTGATTCCACCAAGTTCAAGCAGATTGTTGGGAGTCTCATGTATTTAGCTTCAACAAAGCCTGATATTACTTACAGGGTGAGCTTGATTAGCAGATATATAGAGTCTCCTACTGAAGAACATTGGTGTGCAGCAAAGAGGATTATGAGATATATTCAAGGCACCGTTGAGCTAGGAATACTTTACAAGAGGGAAGAAAATTCAGAGCTGGTGGCATACTCGGACATCAACTTTGCCGGTGACATAGACGATAGAAAAAGTACGTCTGGTTCGGTGTTTCTACTTGCTGGTGGTGCCATTTCTTGGTCCTCAAAGAAACAACCGGTAGTGACGTTGTCTACCACTGAGGCCGAATACATTGCAGCAACAGCGTGTGCGTGTCAATGTCTTTGGCTTAAAAGAATTCTTGTAGCACTTGGGCATGGAGAAGGAGAAAGAAGCATAATTCAGTGTGACAATAGCTCAACAATCCAACTTTCAAAACACCCTGTGTTTCATGGTAAGAGCAAACACATTGACATCAAGTTTCATTTCTTAAGGGACTTGGTGAGTGATGGAAAAGTGGAACTGAGCTATTGCAGTACTCAGGATCAAATTTCTGATGTTTTGACTAAACCGTTGAAGAAGGAATAGTTTGTTAAACTTCGAGGGTCATTGGGTCTCGTTGACATATCGGAGGTAAGCTAATACTCTATGGTGTTCAGCTTAAAGGAGGGATTGTTGGACCTGTGCTGTGCAGATGGTTCAACAATGTACAAGTCAATTTTGCTTTCATTTATGCTTTGATCAATAAAGACTTGTTCTTCAGCTTCTCTGATGACCACGTCTGTTTAGTTATGCTTTGATTGTTGCTGATTGTAGGCTTTTTAATAGTAGCTTTCTATCTTTGTAATGGCTATAAAGCCAATAGCTTTTCTTGATTTTTTTATTGTGAAAGTCCAGACTTTGGCTTACGAATAAGCTTCCTGTATTCAACTTTGTTTCTATCCAAGTGACTTTCTATTTCACAATGATGTAAGGAGACGTGCGGATTATGTGAAGTCCGATCAATAAGTTGAGCGATGTAGCTTACTACCAAATGTTGCTGTATGATTTAAACAATTAAAAAATATAGTCCAGCCACCAACCTTGACCACAAGACTCAAACATAAACTCGGTCAAAAAAAATTGTGGATGAAATGCGTTGACTTGACTTCTTAAATCACAAACTCATGCAGCCATCAACTTTGACTACAAATTAAAAAAAAACAGCAGCTATCGTGCGATGTAGATTAAATCCGCTCAAGGAGTTGTGCAGATAAGGTGATATACGGATGAGCTTACTTAAAATTGAATGACCAACCGCCTTTCTTGACTTCAATATTTACAAAACTCACAATCACAAAGTAATAATCGGGATAGCCTTTCATGCGATGATGAATCTAATACGGTAAGGCTGTTGTATGATTTAGTTGGGAAAAAAAAATTCTAAGTCATGAAATCCGGGTAAGCCTTGTTGTGTGATTTGACCAAGAATCCGACTAAAACATGTCAAAAACACAAAACAACTTTTTTCACAAAAAATTGGATCAAAATCAGATTTTTCATGAAAATTTTAACATCAAAACTTTTCAAAAATCACTAAAATCAACAAATCTCGAAAACAAATAATCAAAACACGAAAATTTGTGAACAACAAATATTCATGAATCAATTACGCACACATTGATCAACATTTTAACATCAAATCACGAAAATTTGAAAGATTTGCTTAGAAAATTCTCGAAAAAATGAAAAATACTTCAAGAACACTAGATGAAGAAGATGATGAATAGTAAATTTTTCTCTATAAATTCTTCAAATGTGATTTCTTCAACTGATTTCACTGCATTTGGCTCTGATACCAATTGTAAGTCCCACAATACGATCAATTTTCAATATTCAACATAAACAATGGTAAACTTATCAAGAACATGAAGAACACAATATGAAGGAGTAGAGAGAAAAAGTCAATTGGTCAAACTCTATATTTACTCTCAAAGTATACATATGTTTTACAATTAAGCTCCCTCCTCCTAATCACTAGAAGACAAAAGTATTTATAGGGTCAAACAATAAAACCTCTAGTCAAAGTCAACAGCTACAAGCAAAGTCAAACACGCTAATATTACAATTATAAACTTTCAAGACGAATACAATTTATCACTAAAATTCAATCCTAACAGTATGCACATGCGTGCACACTTGAGGGGGATGATAATCTAATGAGAACTACAAAAAGGTTACAAGTTTGTAAGAATTGATGTAAAAAAATATTTTTTGTATTATGTTTTTCATCAAAAACTATGATTTAAAATATTATTTTACATATTTTTGTGTTTACTTTATGAAAAAATTACATGTGAATTTTTTATTCATTTACACCATCTCCGACCAACACTAAAACACTAAAAAGAATAGGGGTAAAAATGTTGGCCTCTATATTTGAAGTCAATAAAGTAGGCCTCTATAATCAATATCAATACTTTATTCAATTTTTATCTATACTATCTTATAAAACATTTGGCAAAAACTCTTAAACCCGTTCATCCCTAAACGATTTCATCCCATATATGAATTCGTGTAACTAACTGCAGGCAAACACAATCAAATACAGGATAAACATCTCATTTTAAATATAAACAATACAAAAATCATGACTGTCGATTCATCCACCCAATGTGCCTCTTCATCCTCCCAATATCAAAATTAGACTTCCAATGTTCCCATTTCATCTGGTTCTGTTATCTTCTTTCATTCTCCATTCCTTCACGTTTTGGACGATTCAAAAATTTATAGTTAGTGATAGGATAGATCAACTCGGTTCTTGTATTAACTCAATACTCTAAATGATCTATATGACAAACACAGTGCAACGGAAACAATAATAAGAGTCAAATAGAGCAATGAATCAAGAACAATGAAGAACAAGCAGACAATGAATAATAAGAACACACGAGAGAGAAGCTTCAAATGTATTTCAATTGAATTGAAATTTAGACGATTACAATCTTGGAAGCGGCGCTGATTACAAAGGAAGAAGCTACTATTTATACTATT
>NW_020200669.1:5565-8931 GCF_001531365.2 Cynara cardunculus var. scolymus | reverse complement strand
ATCCAGGCCGTCCAAAAAAAATGCGGATTACAAAAGTAGTCACGTGAGAAGCACGAGTAGCTAACTAACCTAAGTAAAACAGCAAAGAACTATACCACAGAAGAAATTGTTGCAGACCCCCTGTGAGTCATCTTAGAGGCTCTGCTGGATGTAACTTCAAAGCACTTGATTCTTGAGGATCTTCTTCCAGAACTTCTGTGATAGACTGCAGAGGTTCTGTCGTTTTTTGACTTGTACGTTGAACTTCTGTTTATGGTCCTCTATGATCTTCTGTGGTAGGCATCTTCTGTCGACACTTGCAAAAATTACTTTTTCAATACTTTTACATTTGAATGAAATGAGAGCTAACAATCTCCCCCTAAGTATGAAAAAGTTAACCTTGAAAATTAAATGCAAGACATGACTTAAATGGAAGAATTACAAAAGGAGATAATAGATCATCCTCTGAAAAGACTTACATAAAGAAATGAATTACAAAACTGAAATACCAAATTGTGAAGCTTAGGCCAAAAGCTGGTGCAGAAGGTTATCAGACTGCAGATTCTGGAAAATCGTCTACCGCGTATAGCAAGTCAGCTTTGATCRTTCTRTAGAMATTGAAGATCCATTCTCYGAAGTTGATTTGCATTTTAATCRCCTTCAAGATGGGAGACACTTCACCCGTTCTGAGATGTCCTCTGTCCACCTCTGTCGCYGCTCTTTTGAAAATCCATTCTAATRTYTCTGTTGAGTATTTGTGGGACTCTGTTGGGTCATWGAACCTTAGGATATCATCCTTATCCAAATACACAAACCCAAAAATGGGGTTGTGGATAATGGAGTTTGGAGGATACCTAAGTACCCAACCAGGCCTGCTAKATGGAGGAGAGAGATTTWGATTCTTCTRCACTAAYCTTATTGMCAGYTCGAAGTCCTTYTKGCTGTAATAYCWTRCTTGAGCGCGCATGACTTCTATCAGCCTTYTGAGCGATATTTGATAKCTGGACCTCCTCTCCATGTAGATGTTGAGAATCTTGTGCATATAGATGACATMAAACACGYAGAGGTTGTGAAKGTCAGCATCTGTGAAAGTGTARAGATTGCCATCTTCTCTCCTCAYGACATACTGAGTGTAGAGCACAGTCTTCTTTAGCAAGGTCCTTGGTGAAATTGTCACCAATGAAGTAATCATGTACTCTGAGAAGACCTGCTCACGAGTCCTTATTAACTTAGAGAAYTGGAATTTTGCTGYGGCAGAGGGGATCCCAGTAAGCTCTGGATCATATGGGRGTTCTGTGTCWATYGYWGAGTACWTCCATAMCMGAACTTCTTCTAAAGTAGTAAYGGGYTCTGTTCTGACTTGAGGTATGGGAATCCTACTCATGGATTCAAATATTTCAGACACCCTACCTGCTGTAGAAGCCTCTGGTACCTTGAACTCTTCTTCTTCCAAAATTGGCCTCTGGGTCGATCCCTCTGCAASGATTGGTTTGAYAGATCCTTGCAGAGCATCAAACGTACCCRTGGACGTTTCTTGGACTTGTGGGAATATGGAAGACGTGCCTTCTCCTTCTCTGTGGGGCATTGGAAATTTGCCCTTCTTTGCTTGAGCCTCTGCCAGAGATATTTTTAACACTTTGAGGAGCTCAGGGTCATCGGCATACTCCTTTTCATCAATTTCCTTGGGGGTCTCTGTGCTTGACGACGACCCCTTCTGTGGAGACTCTACAACTTTGGCCTTTCCTTTGCCTTTAGGCTCTGGAGCCTTTTTCTTGCCTTTTGCAGGTGTTGGTTCCCCAATTTTGACACCTCTGGCAGGAGTCTTCTTTGCTTCTGAGGCTTTCTTCTTGTCCTTCTTTGATAGGATCGATCAACTCGGTTCTTGTATTAACACAATACTCTAAATGATCTATATGACAAACACAGTGCAGCGGAAACAATAATAAGAGTCAAATAGCGCAATGAATCAAGAACAATGAAGAACAAGCAGACAATAAATAATAAGAACACACGAGAGAGTAGCTTCAAATGTATTTCAATTGAATTGAAATTTAGACGATTACATTCTTGGAAGCGGCGCTGATTACGAAGGAAGAAGCTACTATTTATACTATTTCCTAACCGCTTGTCTAACAAGACCTAGACGTGTGAAACGATCCAGGCCGTCCAAAAAAACGCGGATTACAAAAGTAGTCACGTCAGAAGCACGAGTAGCTAACTAACCTAAGTAAAAAAGCAAAGAACTATACCACAGAAGATATTGTTGCAGACCCTCTGTGAGTCATCTTAGACGCTCTGCTGGATGTAACTTGAAAGCACTTGATTCTTGAGGATCTTCTTCCAGAACTTCTGTGATAGACTGCAAAGGTTCTATCGTCTTTTGACTTGTACGTTGAACTTCTGTTTATGGTTCTCTATGATCTTCTGTGGTAGGCATCTTCTGTCGACACTTGCAGAAATTACTTTTTCGATACTTTTACATTTGAATGAAATGAGAGCTAACAATCTCCCCCTAAGTATGAAAAAGTAAACCATGAAAATTAAATGCAAGACATGACTTAAATGGAAGAATTACAAAAGGAGATAATAGATCATCCTCTGAAAAGAATTACATTAAGAAATGAATTACAAAACTGAAATACAAAATTGTGAAGCTTAGGCCAAAAGTTGGTGCAGAAGGTTATCAGACTGCAGATTCTGGAAAATCGTCTACCGCGTATAGCAAGTCAGCTTTGATCGTTCTGTAGACATTGAAGATCCATTCTATGAAGTTGATTTACGTTTTAATCGCCTTCAAGATGGGAGACACTTCACCCGTTCTGAGATGTCCTCTGTCCACCTCTGTCGCCGCTCTTTTAAAAATCTATTCTAATGTCTCTGTTGAGTATTTGTGGGACTCTGTTGGGTCATAGAACCTTAGGATATCATCCTTATCCAAATACACAAACCCAAAAATGGGGTTGTGGATAATGGAGTTTGGAGGATACCTAAGTACCCAACCAGGCCTGCTAGATGGAGGAGAGAGATTTAGATTCTTCTGCACTAACCTTATTGACAGTTCGAAGTCCTTTTTGCTGTAATATCTTACTTGAGCGCGCATGACTTCTATCAGCCTTTTGAGCGATATTTGATAGCTGGACCTCCTCTCCATGTAGATGTTGAGAATCTTGTGCATATAGATGACATCAAACACGTAGAGGTTGTGAATGTCAGCATCTGTGAAAGTGTAAAGATTGCCATCTTCTCTCCTCATGACATACTGAGTGTAGAGCACAGTCTTCTTTAGCAAGGTCCTTGGTGAAATTGTCACCAATGAAGTAATCATGTACTCTGAGAAGACCTGCTCACGAGTCCTTATTAACTTAGAGAACTGGAATTTTGCTGCGG
>NW_020200669.1:3181-4875 GCF_001531365.2 Cynara cardunculus var. scolymus | reverse complement strand
ATGACGATCATGGTCATCACCTTCTTGATCGTCATGGTTCGTTTTGGTTTCTGCCTTGCATGTATCCAGGGGAGCCTTCTCCAACCTCTGCAAAATTTTGATGGCTGCCTTCTTCATCTTCTTGATGGCCTCATTTGCAAGCTTAGAGGCGTGATTGATGTCTATCTCTGTTGCCCACTTCTGTTTGGAGACGCTTCTGTATATCTCGCTTCTGAGGAGGTCACCCTCTTTCATGAGTTGTGATGTGCAGTCTCTGATCGCTGTATTGGAGGCACGGGCCTCTTTAAGGAGTTGGGTGATGTTTTTGGTCACAACATCCCCTAGGGCTTCCACCATAGCATCTAGCTCTTTGCAAGTTGCCAGATGATTGATCTCAGAAGAGAACATCTCCTTGATCTCGTCTCTGAATGAAGAGTAAATTCATGTAGCCTGCAGAGACAAGATCATCAGCAAATTGGGCGGCCATCTCTGTAAGCTCAGTCTTCAGCGTCTTGATCGAAGAAGGGTTGAGTGTCATGGCTTGGAAGGCCTCTGCAAGGTCTTCCTTTTGAAGGACAGAGCTCTGAAGAGGTGAGAGGGTTGACTTTAGTTCTGCTGTTGTTGACGTCAACTCCTTCAGAGCCTCTGTGATTGGCGAAAGGTCATGTGGCACCATGTGGGAGACAAATAGGCTTTTCAACTCATCTATCTTTTGGAATATTTCTGTGGCAAAGGTTTGAAGCTCCCCTTTTGTCACATACTTATCCTGGGAACCTAAATCACCAACACATGGTGATTTAGTAGCCTCGGAGCCTGAGGCGCCCTCTGTGGCTGGTATGTCATAACCAACATAGGGACTTCCACCAGATCTTCGAGCATCTCCCATAGAAGTGCCTACCGGTGTTCTGTAGATCTCTTGCCCTGTAGGTTCAGAGCCTAACATGGTAGATTGATCTAGTGGGGACAGAGGGCGTTTTAGACCCTCTGTCTCTGTGGTCCTTACCTGTGCCTTTGAAGCACGTTCTGGATGTTCACTCGTGTGAGGAGAGGCAACATATACCTCTCTTGGTTCTGTCGAGTCCATGGGTGAAGGGAATCTTGTTGTAAAACCTTCATCCTTTTGGGAGGATGAAGGAGTTGTATGAGGTTGCCCAGGTGTTCGTTCCATAGAACAGGGATCAGCATGTGCGTGCCTTTTTCAATAGAGGTTCCCTCTAGAACAGGGCCTCTAGACATGTGGGTTGCACAAGGGGGTGGGCTTGGTTGTGTGCCTTGGGCATCTTTTTCACCCTCATCTATATCTTCTTCTTCTTCGTCGTCTAGGACGACTTCTGTCCCCAACTTTGATAAGTCAATAGGCTCTTGGAATTCCTTTTGAATCTTGGACAGAACCTCCTCCATTTGTTCTGTTGGGGAGACTTCGAGCACGACTTTGCGCAACTTTCTGCGCTTTGGAGTTGTGGCCTGTGCCGGGCTCTTTTGTGCTGCGGCCTCTGCAGTCACAGGCTCTGTGGCTACTTGTTCTGTGACCACTGGTTCTGTTGGTTGAGCCTTCTTTGTTTTCTTCTTCTTTGGCTTGGGCAGAGGTCCACTTGGGCCTTCTTCTTCTGCAGGCCTCTTCTTTCCTTTCTTCTTTGTCACAGGAGAGTCGATACCCTCCTGTGTCTTCTTGGCCTTCTTGGCCTTCTTGGTTGGGGGACTTGGGATTCTAGGGG
>NW_020200669.1:0-1034 GCF_001531365.2 Cynara cardunculus var. scolymus | reverse complement strand
GGGATTTTGTTGACAGAGTAGCCGTAATCGCGTAGTTGGGTCTGCATCCACAGAGCTTGTGAACAACAACTCGCAGCAGCCACATATTCAGCCTCTGCGGTGGAGGTTGAAACACAATTTTGTTTCTTTGACGACCAACTCACAAGTTTTCCTCCAAGGAACTGGCAGCTCCCAGAGGTGCTCTTTCTGTCAATTTGGCATCCACCATAGAATGAATCCGTGTACGCCACTAGGTCAATGTTTGAATGCAGAGGGTACCATAGTCCAAGCGTTGGTGTCTTCTTTAGATAGCGCAGGATCCTCTTTACTRSACTTWGATGTGATTCTTTTGGATTGGCCTGATACCTGGCACATATACATGTAGAAAACATAATATCAGGCCTGCTTGCAATTAAGTATAAGAGGGATCCTATAATACCTCTGTAGAGTTTGCACTCTACAGGTGGACCATTAATGTCCTTATTTAGCTTCTGGCCTGGGGCCATTGGAGTCCTCATGGGAGAGGCTTCGAGCATCTTATACTTCTTCAAGAGGTCATGAACATATTTCGATTAGTTTATAAATATGCCTTCGGATGATTGCTTGACTTGTAGACCTAAGAAGAAGGTGAGCTCTCTCATCATGCTCATTTCAAATTCATTCTGCATCAAAACCTCGAATTCCTTGCACATAGAAACATTAGTCGCACCAAAGATAATGTCATCAACATAAATTTGCACAAGCAAGATATCATCATTCATTTTTTGATAAAATAAAGTAATATCTGTTGTACCTCTATGAAACCCATTGGAAGTAAGAAAGTATGATAAGCGATCATACCATGCTTTGGGAGCCTGCTTGAGACCGTACAGAGCCTTGTCCAAGAAGTAGACATGGTTAGGATACTTATCACTCTCAAACCCTGGGGGTTGTTTGACATATACCTCCTCTTTGAGCTTACCATTCAGAAAGGCTGATTTGACATCCATTTGGAATACCTTGAATCCTCTATGAGCTGCAAAGGCTAGAAAGATACGAATAACTTCCAGTCTTGC
>NW_020200668.1:150759-152549 GCF_001531365.2 Cynara cardunculus var. scolymus | reverse complement strand
CCGGTTGATGATTGTCCGATTTAAATCTTTTTCATTTCTAGACTTAGTAATTTTGTGTGTGTGAATGTTTTGTTGTCCGGACTTCTAATCCGGTCACAACTTTGTTTTTCTTTCAAGTGTTAGAATGTTCGAATGATTGTCTGGACTTCTAATCCGGTCACAACTTTGTTTTTCTTTCAAGTGTTAGAATGTTCGTATGATTGTCCGGACTTCTAATCCGGTCAACTTGTTTTTTTTTTTTTTCTAAGTGTTGGTTTTATTTGCTTTAAAAAAAATTCTCTTTATTTTTTAATTTTTTTAGAGTTTAATTTTTTTTCTTCTTTTGTGTGTGTGTCACATTTTGTTTGAATAAAATGGTTTCTAATATTTTTATATTTTTTTTACAGGTAAATGGCGGAACACCAACATCAATCTGACGAGGAATCACATGTTCCTTCAGTTAGATCTGATAACATTCCTATTCACCTGCCCAATCAGCCTATTCCATCTGAAACCCTTTTCCCACAAATAAAATACCTTGATATAAAACCAAATAACCACGTCTTCTCCTTTGCTATGCCAGCTGAATACCCGATCATTATAGAAATCCTGAAAGGCCATCCTATTTCATATTCTCTATYTGCAAATACACCAGTTCCGATGGTGTATTTACAACAATTTTGGAGCACACTGACTTTAGAGAAAGACGGGGACGCTATTTACTTTCAAGGCGAAGTTGACGAATTTGTAAATCATCTGACATTGAAGCGTCTTAGAAGAATTCTTTGTCTACCAGGACCAGGCTCTACTGGTTTTGAAGATTTTATATTAGACGAACAACTGTGTCTAGATATCAAGCGCCTAGGATACTCGGCAGTTCTGAACAACCCAACTCAGTTCAAAAGACGATTCCTGCCTTCAATATGGCACTTACTGTTCTCTATTTTGAATAGATGCCTAACGTCAAAAACAGCGGACATAAATACATGCAGTAGCTCATTCCTTAAATTTTTTCATGGTGTCATCTTTTCAAGAAACTATGACTACGCCTTAGTCATATGGAATGAGTTGGTAGAGCTAGTCCATGCGAAGAGATTCCCGTCAAGAGCTCGAAAATTTGTGCCGTTTCAGAGATTTCTACAATTGTTCATTAGGGCCATGATGAATGCAAATGAAGATATTCCAACCAGGCCAAACGCTGAAAAAGGGCCTACATTTGTCATGACAAGAATAAGGCAGCATACTGAAGTTGAAGATCTGGATTCAATAATGCCAGTACCACAAGAACTGATTGCCCTAGCTGATCAGACTGCTCAGTGCGTAATAGACTATAGAAGAGTGATAGATCCAATAGTTCAACCAGAACCGGTTGAACTTGCCCATGGATCACCCCATGCCTCAGCTGTGAGAGAGCGGTTAGTATTAGAAGAGAGTGTTTAGGAACAGGGGTTACCTGAACAGGGAACTGAGCTGAGAAAAAAAGAATCTGAGAGGGGTGAACAGGCGGGGGGAGCGTCTGATCAGCAAAGCACTCTAACTGTCAGTACTTCCTCAACTTCAAGTTCGGAAGCTACTGAATCTAATTATGGGGCAGATTCTGGTAATGGTCAAGATGATGATCCGGATGATGATAATGATGAAGCTGAAGATCGTGATCAATCCATTCCAGCTCAAAATATTGCAGTTGGCACCATTGTTGATGACATTGACGATATTTTTTCTGAGTATTCTGCTCAGCAACCTTGTCCAAGCTTGCAGTCTTTGTCTTTCAACGTTGAGGAATGTGATGATTACGATCGCATACTTCAAGA
>NW_020200668.1:118632-147919 GCF_001531365.2 Cynara cardunculus var. scolymus | reverse complement strand
TAAATTTCTCTCTCTCAATCAAATCAATCTTTGATAATATTCTCTCTACTTTTATGTTCATCTTGATTCTTGAAGATCATATCATGTTTGTATGATTTCTGGACTTCACACAAGAATTTTTAAATAAAATTGAAGATTTACAAAATTTTAAAGTAAAAACGGAACATGTTGAATCTGAGTATTTTTCGTGCGATAAATTTTTAAGTGAAGCCTCCGATTAAGAAAAAATTTAATAATTTTAATGAAGAAATTAATTTCTCAAATATCTTAAATTCAGATGTTTGTTTAGATAATGTAATTGATCAATTTGATTTTGCAAAGAAATTACCCAGTCATGAAGATTTTATTGTTAAAAATAATATGACTGAGGATCCCGATTTAGCTTCAGATTTTGAAAAGAATTTTAATCAAAAACCTGTTTCCGAGGATGTGTACTATAAAAAGAATAAAACCAAAAAGAATTCGAGGAAACAGAAGAAGCTTACAAAGAAAAATAAACAAAAAGTTCGACATTCAATTATAATCTGATGATTTTCTTTTTCCTATTTCAAATAAGGCGTTGAAGTTTAAGACTATTTGGAGAGTAAAAGAAGAAGACATATCATCAACTGAATAGAAGAAGAATAATTTTACTAAATCTTTATTAAATGATTCGATATTGAATAATTATGTTATAAGATATTCAGTTGATTAATTGTTTGATATTAGAAATAGTAAAAATAATTGTTCTTCGTGTAGAGTGAATGAATTACTTAAGTCTTTTACTTCGTTTAAATCTTATCATTTCATGCATTCTGTGCTTTCTACTTTATCTAAGAATTTGCATTTTTAAAGAACGTTGGTTTGGTACCTATAGTATACCACCAACGAAAACTGAGCTTAAAGGTCCAAAACTAAAATGGGTACCAAAACCCAATTGATTCACTTTTGCAGGTTAACCGACATGTGTGATTCTTAGACTCCGGATGTTCTAAGCACATGACTGGTAGAAAAGATTTATTAGCTAACTATGTTGAATCTTTTGGAGGTACGGTAAGGTTTGGAAACAATCAATACGTGCCTATCCTTGGATACGGTGACGTAATTTCTAGGAACTTAACAATTAAGAAAGTGTCGTTTGTCGAAGGACTTGGACATAATCTGTTTAGCATAGGTCAATTCTGTGATAAAAATTTAGAAGTCTGTTTTAAAGCTAACCAATGCAACATCTGAACTACTGATGGTAAGGAGCTCTTAGCTGGAATCAGAAGATCAAATCTCTACACGATTGACCTATCAAATACACAAGTGGATACTGACGTCTACTTGATATCCAAGGCATCCTTGAAGCAGAATCTGCTATGGCTTCGGCGATTTTCACACTTGAATTTCAAGTATCTCAACAAGTTGGTTTATGACAACTTGGTCAAAGGCATCCCATAACTGAAGTTTCATAAAGACCACGTATGCGGCGCATGCGAGACGAGCAAACTGAAGAAAGCTTCACACAAGCTGAAGACAGAGTTCAATACTGAACGTTCTCTACACCTACTACATATGGATCTTTGCGGTCCTATGCGAGTCCAAAGCATCAATGGTAAGAAGTATGTGCTGGTCATAGTCGATGACTATTCCAGATATACCTGGGTTCATTTTCTGCGGTCAAAGGATGAAGCGGCCGAGACGATAATTTCTTTCTTGAAGACAGTCCAAAATAATCTGAACTTCAAGTTCAGAAAATCAGAACTGACAACGGAACTGAATTCAAGAACAACACACTCGGTTCATTCCTCGAATCCATCAGTATTTCACATACATTTTTGGCAGCCCGGACACCGCAACAAAATGGTGTCGTTGAGCGAAAGAACAGAACGTTGGTGGAAGCAGTGCGAACATTACTTACATGCTCCAATCTTCCATTATTTCTGTGGGCTGAAGCAGTGACGACTGCTTGTTTTACCCATAACCGCTCACTAGTAAACAAAAGGTTTGGTAAAACGCCGTATGAAATAAAAAATAAAAGAATACCCAATATCAAATTCTTCCGAGTTTTTGGTTGCAGGTGCTTTATTTTTAATGACAAAGAGGACAGGGAGAAGTTCGCTGCTAAAGCTGATGAAGTAGTCTTTGTTGGCTACTCAAAGACATCTGCCGCGTATAGGGTCTACAATAAAAGGACCAAAATCATTAATGAAAGCGTAAACATATCCTTTGATGAAGTCATTAATGTGGCTTCTGAACAATTCAGTTCAGGACCCGGGCTAATAATTAATACTACGCGGAAAGCTGGTCAACCTGAGTCGTCTAATACTGATAAAGCTGATTTAGATTCCTTATTTGAGAACTTTTATGAAGAATATTTTGAAAATAAATCTAATCAGTCTAATGTTTTGTCCAGTGATATTCCAAGTGAACAACAGTTATCTGGTCCATCTTTCAATGTGCCAGTAACTGAAACAGAAGAGGAAACGGAAGTAGTGGATGAAGAAATTAAGATGGAAAATCCAAACAATCCCGTTCAACATGGAGAGGGTGAAAATTCTGAAGTGCAAAAGGTATCGGTCGAACAAGACGAATATTTCTTACCTCAATCAGATATTCACCCTATTTCAATTCCAAATGTTAAACCTTCACCTGAACCTGTTCCAATAAACTCCCTAAGTACCTACACTGATCAAATATCAGATCAAAGCTCCTATATTCCCCTACCTCATAACAAGACGTGGACCTGAAATCACCCAATACATCAAGTAATTGGTGATCCTTAGCACACATTCGTATATGATCTGCGACGGCAAATGAGTGTATACACTCCACGTTTTTTAGTACTATTGAGCCGACTAAGGTTTTCGAAGCCTTAGCTAATCCGGATTGGATACTAGCCATGTAAGAAGAGCTGAACCAGTTCGAAGCACTCAAAGTCTGGAGATTGGTTCCACGTCCCAACAATAAGACAATTTTAGGTACAAAATGGGTATTCAAAAATAAAAAGCACGAAGATGGTGTTGTGGTCAGAAATAAGACCCGGCTCGTTGCTAAAGGATATAATCAACAAGAAGGCGTTGACTATGATGAAACTTTTGCCCCGGTTGCAAGGATTGAAGCAATACGGATGTTTTTGGCGTACGTGACACACAAGAACTTGACAGTGTACCAAATGGACGTCAAGAAAACATTTCTGTATGGTCTTCTCAAGGAGGAAGTCTACGTTTCACAACCGGAGGGTTTTGTTGATCTGTCAAAGCTGGATCATGTCTACATCCTTGACCGAGCTCTTTACGGTCTTAAACAAGCTCCGAGAGCCTGGTATGACATTTTATCAGAATTTCTGGTAAAGTCAGGCTTTTCTAAAGGTAATATTGACACAACCCTTTTCATTAAAAAAGAAAATTCTGATATTATTTTGATAGATATTTATGTAGACGACATAATATTTGGATCTACAAACCCCAAATTCTACAAAAACTTTTCTGCCTTGATGGTTTCCCGTTTTAAAATGAGTATGATGGGTGAGATGAACTTCTTTTTAGGTCTTCAAGTAAAACAATTATCTTCGGGTATCTTTATTTGTCAAACAAAATATATTTTAGATATCCTGAAGAAATTTAATATGGAAAACTTTGTTCATCTATCAAAACACCTATGGCCCATGGAACGAAAATACATGTTGATCCGTCTTGGAAAGCTGTAGATCAGAAAACTAATCGAGGCATGATAGGCTCTTTCTGGAAAAGCTATAGATCAGAAAATACATGCTGATCCGTCTGGAAAAGCTGTAGATCAGAAAACTAATCGAGGCATGATAGGCTCTTTCTGGAAAAGCTATAGATCAGAAAATACATGCTGATCCGTCTGGAAAAGCTGTAGATCAGAAAACTTATCGATCCATTTTACTTTTCACTTTTTACTCCCATTACTATTCATCATCGTCTCCGGCTGTTCTACCTGTTAAATCGTTCAAGTCTTTCAAGTTCCTTGAATCTCTACTCTGTTTCATCCCTATTCTACTCTTAAGGTTCACATTTGATTCATTCTTCGATTATAACTCCTTGACGATATTGAATTGTTGGACAAATTTGGATTGTTTGGACTAAAGAAATCACTTAAATATGAATCTCATAATGTTTGAATCTGAACATTATCATCTTATTTTGAATCTCATAATGGTTGAACTGTAAATCGATTAATTAAGGATATCAAGATTTAATCAGTTTAAATCGAGTCTAATTTAGTTGTTTTTAGACATTAATAGTGTGTTTTAGTTGTTTTAGTTTAGATTTTGAATTTTTTTTATGGTTTTTAGAGTTTTTTGTTTTTGATCTGATTTCTCACCGGAGAAGGTGATCGGAATGTACTCCGATCAACCTTAATCCGGTTAAGTTTTTCCGGATTAATGTTTTGACTTAGAATTTTTTTTTCTTCTTTGTTGACCGGATATGTAATCAGGTTACCATTTTTTTTTTGGTATTTTTTTAGTCTTATTTTTTTAATTCATCTTTTTAGAATTGTTTTGTTTTTGTTTAGTTTAAATTTTTTTTAGAATTGTTTAGTATAGATTTTTTCTAGTGTTAGTATAAATTTTTTTTTTGTTTACAAATTTTTTTTTAGTTCAATTGTCTTTTGTTTACAACTTTTTTTAGTCTTAATTTTTTTTACTTTCAGTATTTGAATTGAATGAATAATATGGGTTCTAATAAGTTTAGATTTTTTACAGGTAAATGGAGGACATACATCATCAGTCTGACAAGAAATCTCATATTCCCTCGGTCAGATCTGATAACATCCAAAATCCTCCACAACCCACAAACGAACCCATACCCTCTGAAACCCTTTTTCCCCAATGCCAGTATCTCGATATAAAACCAAATAACCATGCTTTCAATTTTGACATGCCTGCCGAATATCAGATTATTCATGAAATCCTGAGAGGACACCCTATTGTCTACTCCCTTTCAGCCAATACACCTGTTCTAATGGTGTATTTACAACAATTTTGGAGTACTCTTACACTGGCGAAAGACGGCAACACATTCTATTTTGATGGAGCAGTGGATGAATACGTCAGTTGTCTGACATTAAAACATTGAAGAAGGATTCTACGACTCCCCGGACCAGGCTCAAGAGGATATGAACAATTTGTAACTGATGATGAATTATGCCACGATATCAAACGGTTAGGGTACTCGCAAGAGTTGACTAACCCATCACAGTTCAAAAGACGTTTTCTGCCATCAATCTGGCATCTGTTGTTCTCCATCCTGAACAGATGTCTAACGTCCAAGACTGCAGGAATAGATACACGCAGCAGTTTATTTCTCAAATTCTTTCATGGGATAGTCTTCTCTTGTAATTATGACTATGCCCTAGTTATCTGGAATGAACTGGTGGAGCTCGTGAACGTAAAGAGATTTCCTTCAAAAGCCATAAAATTCGTGCCCTTCCAGAGATTTCTACAACTATTCATAAAGGCGATGATGAATGCGAATGAAGATATCCCGGCCAGATCCAATGCTGAAATGGGGCCGACATTCGTCATGTCTAGAATTTGGCAGCATAATGAAGTTGAAGACTTGGATTGTATAATGGAGGTACCACCAGAGCTTTTTGCCTCGGCTGATTAGACTGCTCAATGTGTGATAGACTATAGGAGAGTTATAGATCCTATAGTTCAACCAGAACCGGTTGAACTTACCCCGAGATCACCCCATGCCTCAGCTGAGAGAGAGGTGTTAGCTGTAGAAGAGAGAGTTCAGGAACAGGGGTTACATGAACAGGGAAGTGTGCTGAAAGAAAATGTAATCTGATCAGCAAAGTACTTCATCTGATAGTACTTCCACAACTTCTTCAAGTTCGGAAGATACTGAAACCGATAACCAGACAGCTCTTGGTGATCATGATGGGGATGATGATAATAATGATGATGATGGTGCTGACGACCATGCTCAAACAATTCCTTCACAAAATATTCCAGTCGGAGCATTGGTTGATGATATTAATGACATCTTTCCAGAATTTCCTGCTTAACAGACTTGTCCAAGTCTACATTTCTTATCGTTTGATGTTGAAGAATATGGACCAACATATGATGAATATGACCGTATTCTACAAGGCGTTTCAATCGGAGAAGAAGATGAGGGAGAATCAATTGAAAATGATGAGAGGGTGTGTGAAAGGGACGAAGAAGAACATGGTGAGGGTGTGGGTGGAGCACAAAATGAAAATCAAGCTCCTTCCCTAGCCGATACACATAGCCGGGCACCCACATCTACTATCGACATTCATTCGTTGAATGTTGGTATTGAACAAGACATRRCTAGCCCAGCTATGCAAATGCACACCCAACCTATCTACTCAACTGGTTCTCAACAACCAGTTGTTTCACTTCATCACTGGGATGTAGCACATATGCTAACTACTTCTCATTTGGAGAATGTAGTTATTGAAACAAGTAGGCTGCTGCCCCAGCCTATGACTTCGATTCTATGCACCTCGTGTCTAGAGCCGATACACATAGGTACACATGAGTCGCGAGCATCTGTTGCTCCAGTTGCAGTTCTTAGTGAACTTGCTGGAACGACCAGAGTGGTGTCGTTTGACATTTCACAAGGACCGGTCGAAAGTCCTACCAGTGCTATCAATATTCCAACACTGAACGTAGGCACAACAGTTTACTCAACTGTTGTTTCAACTGGCAATCTAAGGGATCCAGGTGTTAGCTTACCAGACTTTGTGTCACAGGAGAATCTGGACGGCGCCTTAAAGGCTGTTCAAGACAACATGGATGCGCAGATTGCAAGTCTGAAAAGACTTTTGAAGGGGAAAGAGCAAGTCGAGGAAGAGCAACCATTTCTGCCATCACCACTGCTTGTACCTGAGCCTTCGAGGGTACAAGAGCGAACGGTGGATGAACTCAAATCGTTGTTGTACGCTAAATTGATGGCATCACAAAATCCTGACACTGAAGATGCAGACTTGGTTGGGCTCTTAAGACAACAAATTGATGATAACCCTCCCGTTCGAGCCTTAGAGTTTTTGGCCTTTCAAGATGTGGTTGCTTCTAGATTCACAAAAGTTAGCAAGTTAATCACATCCAACACCCAAGATCTTAAAAGTTCAATGGATGCCCTCTTTGAACAGGTATATATTCTGAAGAGACGTGTAGATCTCAGGCCACCTCTCACAAAAGAAGGCATGATGATCCGGAAGATCTAGATCATCATGAGGGGGAGAGGAAGAGACAAAGAGTGGCTGAGACGTCTGATCAAGCTACAAGGGTTGAAAGTGAGCCAGCTGCTCAAGATGTGAATGCTGAAGGTTCTGCCCCAGAGTCTACACGGGAAAGAATCATCGAGGATATTATTGTAGAAGATGAGGAAGAAATGGAGACAAGTCCTATGATCGAGCCAATGGTTGAAAAGCCGGCGGAATCCACAGTAGGGACAAGGTTGTTATTGGACTTGTCTGCCAATGTTGGTTTTAATGACGTGTTTTCTTCTGTGCTGGGTGGAGAGCAAGATTTTGGAGAGGATATTGAAAACATTGATGAGTCAACTGGGCTTTACTTTGACTTTGAAGCCGACATAAATGATGAAGATCCAGTTTTCCCAGTTCAGGGTGACCGTCAGACAGTGCCAGAATCCTCCACTGCAGCTGTAGCTGGTGCATCTGACATTCCTGCTCCTAGAGAGCCTTTTGATCCTACAGAGATATTCACAAGGAATTATGTGCCATTCGTCATTCGAGAAAATTTTCCAGGGTATGATAGGGAAAGGATCCGAGAGCCGTACCTTGAAGACATCTATTTTGGAATCTTCCTTCGACATCCTAAGGCTCTGAGTGGTGATAAAATTCTTGGTATCCACCGGGAAACCAAAGATTATCGCTTGGAGTACAAGCACTTTCTGAAAGCCAAGCGTCTGCCTGTCAGTGAAGTTCGTACCAAACATCGGGTTGTCATAATCAAATAGATAGATGCTCAAAGACTTCTTAGAGTCTGGTATCCGGTCCTCACTGTGACTAGACAAGATGGGAAAATCTAGAGGTTTAGTGAAGCTGATTTCTCGAACTTATATTTGGAAGACTTGGAGTATATGTACTGTGAGATCCGAAACATGACCAACAGGAAAGATGGAGCTCTGGTTGCTCTTGATGCAATTAAAAGGTATATGCCATGTCATGTAAAGTTGGCTATGGTTATTGATGTTTAGATGGGTCTTGAAGATAATCAAAGAATCATCAATCTGAAGAGACCTAATCAAGACTTGGAAGATATTGATGCTTATCCAGTTTACATGATTCTCGAAAAGCCAGATTTCGGAGTCATATACTTTGCCGAGAATCAAGTGAAGAAGTTTATGAGATTCAGCGAGCTAAACAAGTTTTCAGATGGTACAATAAGACTGGTAAGACGGGCACTTGACTTGAAGAGGGTGAACAATGACAGGGCTGCGGAGTCGGAGAGAATGAGCTCTAAAGAAAGATATTTGTTGATCAACGCCATAAATCTGCTCAAGGAAAAGATTCAATATAGGAACGCTCTAAGGAGGTCGGAGAAACTCCTCGAACTTAGAAATACAAAATTTACAAGAGTTCGAACTTGAATCCAAAGGGGGAGAATGTTGTGTTCGAGTATGCGCGTTATTATTGTATTCAAGTTCTCCATATTTTACATGCGTTGTAATAGAGTAGCTTTATTTCTTCCTTAGTATAAATAGTAGTTTGCTTTAAAATTGTCATTAGCAAGTCATTAGCAATTATGTAATCTGAGTTTTAGCATTGTAATTCTCTCTCAATCAATTCAAGAGACATTTGGTGATCTACTCTCTCTATTCATCTCGTTCTTAAAGTTCTTGAAGTTCATAATCATTTTGTATGAATTTTGGACATTTCACTCTGGCTAGTTGAACCAGAGCTTTGGTTATACAGGATCTTTTTAAAATGCATTTTTATACTCAGAAAAGCTTGTTTACTATCCATGATGTTGGTTTATGAACATTTTGAAGATTTTACTTAAGTAAGAGGTTCTGGTTGGCTTAACCAGAAGCTCTGGTAGAGGTACCAGAGGAGCTCTAGTCCTGTTGTTTGTTGAAATAGTTTCTAAGTCTGGTCTTAGGAACCAGAGGTTCGATGGACACAAACATAAATTAAATTTACACTTCATTATGTGAAATGACTTTACTTGAATAATGTTTTGGTGATTTTCACCTTAATGAGTACGCCCCTCTCCTATCAGGCGATGAAATCATTGCTTTTCTAAAAATTTTGGGGTATAACAAAGCTATCCAGTACCCGTCTCAATACCGTCGCCAATACCTACCTCCAATGTGGAACACACTTTTCACATTGGTCAACAGATCATTGACAGGGCAGATTGGGAGCTTAGACATGTGCTCCACGAACATCCTTCAAATTTTGTACGACATCTACTTTGACTTGTCCTTGGACTACTCCTTGATACTCTAAACAGAGTTCAAGGTTGCCGTTGCCAAGAAATTCTTGGAAGTGGCAAAAGGAAAGGAATTACCATCTCTGTTGTTTCCCCGCTTCTTGGGTATTCTTCTAAGGCCCGTTCTTGACGACAACAACATCGATGTGGGTCATCTGTCCGTGCACAAAGTGAATGTGCTCACCCACTACAAGCCCACCATCGACAAAGAGAGCTACTCGTCAGAGAGGCCTATCCCAAAAAAGCTCTTTGCGTATATGAAAACGAGGGAGATAAGAAGAGCGTACATATGTGCACGTGAGGCACTAAAACCAGTGCCTCGAACCCCTACATGCATAGGAATACCCAAAGAAGAATAGAGAACATAGGACACTCTAAGGCCTCAGGCAGAGGAAGAGGCGGTGAGATTAGAGAAAGAGAGGGAGAAACAAAGAAAGAGAGAGGAAGCAAAGAAAAAGAGAGTGGAGAAGGAGAGAAAGAAAAAGGAAGAAGAGGATCGTGCAGAGCAAGCCAGACTGGCAGAACTTGCTCGTGTACGAGAAGAGGAAGAGCGAGTAGAGAGAGCTTGACAGATAAAGATTGCTCGCCTAAGGGAAGAGGCCAGACTCAGAGCAGAGGAAGAAGCTAATCGAGGCTTGGAACAATCCTTTAGCTCTAACCAAGAGGATGACCAAGAGCACTTCGATGATGCTGCTAGGTCTTATACTTCAAGTTAGGAGAGTGAGGAGGATGAAGAAGAAAGTGAGGAGGGTGAAGAGAGTGAAGAGAGTGAAGAGGAAGAATAAGAAGGAGAAGAGGGAGGAGGTGCAGCAGCTGCTCTGCCTCAGGGCGAGCCAGAGCAGCCTAGGGTAAATAGGCACATACGTTTCAATACCCCAACTCCCAGTGCAAACAAATCATCTGACTCCGGTGGTCGAGACACGAAGGTCATTGAAACAGAGGTGCACACCTCAAACCTTCACCAACCAAACCAACCAGAGGTCGCATCTGCCTCTGGTTATGAAAGCCAAAGGGAAGCCACACCTTAGGGAACACCCTCTCAAAAGGGTGAAATCTTTGAAAGAATAAGTGATATGTCTCCCCATATCACGCCACTATCCTCTACAGAGGAATTTATTTCCTCTGCACATAGAGTTTCCCCACCTTGTTCAGAGCAAGGATTAGGTGCACAAGACATAGAGGTTCTCGACCAACCTTCTTGTTTACTCATGGAGAGTCCTCTGACTGGCTCTGAACCTGCCTTGGATACTTTTCATGATAGAACAGCAGCAGTGGATTCTCTTCAAGGAGAACCACGAGGATCTGCTGGAAATCCTTCCCTGACCAACATCAAACAAGTCGAGCAAGAAGGTGTCCTTGGAACAAGGACTGAATCTGGCCCATGTGTTGAGCTAGAGGTTACACAAACAGCCTACGTCACAAGGGAAGAGTTCCAATCCCTTGCCACCTCTTTCCTGTGCTCCTTGGAAGAGTTAAATTTTATCATGGCCCGTGCAGAGCCGTCACCTTCTGCATCTGCTCTGGATGAGATACGAGCATCCTTGGTAGTATTGAGGGCTGAATCTTTGATACGCACCCTACAGAAATTGATGGCGCGAAATGCAGAGGCCCTGCAAAGGGTCATAACATCCATGAAGAGGGGTGACGCGTCCACTTCTCATGATGCCCAGGCGATCATCCCTCTTAACGTACCTAAAGATTATGTCACTTAGGGTGCAATGAATGTTCTAGGTGACAGACTTCTACAGAAGGTTGCAACTTTTACCTCCGAGTTCAACAGGAAAGCCACAGAAGCAGCAGAGTCAATAAAGCGTTCTCTGGCTGTCTTCAACTACCGCTCGGACTTTGAGATTCTACGAATTGGAGACACAGTAGAAGATCTCCTCAAACTGTTTGAGGCAAAACTCAAGTCCATGCATCAAGCAGAGGAGCAGAGGCCAAAAAGAAGAATGGACTCCTCTCTATGTGCCGAGGCGTCGAAAAGAAGAAGACTTGACAATGATGAGGACCCAGACCTGTCTGGTCCTCAAAAGTGTCAAGAGGGGGAAGAAGCATTCAACGGCCACTCCAAGTGTTACACATACGACTGCCCCCTCTGCATCAACTGCCTCTGCTCCAAGACAACCAGCGCACGATTCTTCAAGGCAGAGGGCACCAAGTCAACCAACGCTAGAGAAAGCAAAAACGCTTCTTAAGGGAAAGATGCCCATGGCGTCTCAAACAGAGCCGGCTGAGCAACAAAAGAAGAAAGACGTAATTGATCTTCTCTCAGTCTATGACACGTCTGATTCAGAACCGGCTCTGTCTTCCTCAACAGAATACGCCATGGACACCGCTACTCCAACAAGAGAAAGAGCAGAAGAGGTGGTAGCAGTGAATGTGGCCGATCCTACACTCTTGGCCATTCCTGTTGCCGTTCCTCTAGAAGGCGTCATGGTTGTTTCTCCTCCACCATAGCAGAATACATACAGAGCTAGAGTCCCTGCTGAAGGGACCAGAGTAGTCACTCCGGCTATGAGGCATAGGGTCCCTATCAAACCAACCAGAGCAGAAGAAGAAGGCGCAAGCAGCAGGCCAAATAGAAAGCATCCCTCTGATCGAGTTCAACAGATCAAGGAAAGCATGGATGCAATGTTTACGCCAACACCCCTTGACAAGCCAATAAAGGACAAAGCAGACAACGAGGACATCTACCAATTTCTCTACAACCTGCAAGAAGAAACATCGGTCCAAAAGATCAGTCTTCATCCAATGGTCCAAGAGAATATCAGGCAGAGGTTTCTAAATTGCTACACACAGCCTATCTCTGCAGTTCACTTCGTCGATGGAATCAAACAAGTCCTCGACATAAAGAAACGCACCTTCGCGCACAACCCAGGTCGTCTTCTATGAGTGTACAGTGGAGAGGTCTCACGGACAGATCTGCAGGTTCACAGATTGTGACCTTATAAATATGAATCCGTGGGATCTTCTATCTTTGTATTACTTCACAGACCACAAGAAGGATAAGGGGCTTAAATATGTTGTGGCCAACTCTGCTATACAACAAACGGTGACAAACCTACTCGACTCAGATGCAAGTTTGATTTTCAACTAGCTCTGGATCTGGGAGTGGATCAATTGACTGTCGCTGCACCAAATGAATATCTGCAGGGCATCAATAGCATCCCCTCTTGGACTGTGTTGGTGGAACCAGAAGTGGGATTGGTATTTCGAAGTGCACAACAAAAGAAGATCTTTTTTCGAGATATCCAGAACTACAAGTATTCAAACTTTACCCTACGCTACATCAGAGATAATCTAGTCAGGAGCAGAGACAAATCCCCGGGAGCAAGGGCAAAAATCATCTTAAGATCAATTCGCAACATGCTAGAGTTTCGTGAACTTCTTAGGAAGTTCATCAGACTTCCAAATGTTTAGACCTTATCATTTGTAAGTTTTTTTTCTATATTTAAGTCAATGTAATTTCCATTGAATCGCATTGTACTTTTTAGATAGTGAAAGTAAAACAGAGGTTCCTTTTAACCTCTGGCTTCGATTAGACTTTCTGTTTTGTAATTCAAGTAAGAGCCTGCCTTATTTACACTTAAGGGGAGATTGTTTGATCCCAACCTGTGAAAGTGTAAGTAAGAAGTCTCTTACTCTAGTCAATAGGACTTTGTCAATTGAAGCAGTCTGGACTAAGAGCTCTCATACAGAAGATCAAGAACCAGAGCTCTTACTCAAGAGTGAAGGTTCCATTCATACAGAGCCCACACTCTATCCCCGTAGACGATCAAGCCTTATGCGCCAAAAGCATAAGCATTTGACACAAAGCTACAACTACAAGACCCAGAGCCTTTGCATAGTACATGCAGAGCCTCTGCATATGCAGAGCTTCTGGTTACTTTCTCCATGGAACGCGCATGTAAGTCCAGACATTCTCGTAAGCGTCTAATAGGTTTGAGGCGGCTTGACCAAGTCTGCTATGCTTTTCAAGGGAAGTCAAAGATAAGGATGCAGACTGGTCAGCTCAGAGTTTCAAGACTATTTTATAGCATAGTTGTTAAACCTAGGCGTACATAAGGAGGCTTCCTTCTCAGGTTCAGATTACCTGAGAGTGCCGACTTATACTATACCTAATTATTATGAGATTACGATTTATTTGATTGTTCTTTACATTCATCAAATAAAAGCGTTCGACATATTCAAGTCTTTTCATTGTTCTTATTTATACTTTTAATATTTCGATTAATCATTCGTGGTATACTGTTTGTTTTCATACCTATTGTTAGGACTGAAAATCAGTATTAAATTGTATTCGTCTTGAAAGTTAAATATTGTCTATAATTGTAAAAGTCATCGTGTTTGACTTTTCTTAGACAAGTTTGACTTTGACCATGTTTAGAAGTTTGACCCTATAAATAGGGTATTTGTCTTTTAATTTTGTAAGGGTGACTTGATTGTAATATCAGAATACGTAAAGAGAGTTTGACTATATTTGTAGATCTTGACTTTTCCTCTCATCTCTCCTATCAAGTTCTTGATTGTGAAATCCAGATCTGTCATGAATTGCTTAGGAGTTTATCTTGAAGATTATTTATAAATTGTGTTTTACTGCAAATTAAGAGTATATGGGTTCCAACACCATTTACCAATAATATCAGATATCACAAATCTTTATCTGATATTGATATTCACAAGGTTTATGAAACTCTGAAGCAAAATGAAGAAGATGTGCTAGAAATCAGAGACTTGAAGAAGAACAAGAAAGAGAAGGAAGTTAATGATCTATTGGCATTTGTATTTGGAAAGCAAGTGAAGGAAGTGATTCAGTCGAGTGAATCATCTACTAAAAGAAGCAATGATTCTGATTCTGATATGAAGGAGATTAAGCAAGCTATGGTGATGTTGACCAAGACCTTTTAGAAAAAGTTCTATATGAAACCGCCAAGGCAAACAACTCAGCTGGTATATCCATTATTGAGTCGAGGTCTTCAACTTCAACGTGTGCCCTTATACACTGCATCTCGAATGACGGGCCAATTTAACTCGTTTCTCTAGCCGAAATTTCTTCATTGGCGCGCATCATCGCTTTGATTATGAGTTGAAGAAACCTCTGAAATGGTACAAACTTCCTAGCTTTTGAAGGAAATTGTTTCACTTGAACCAAGTATGTGAGTTCATTCCAGATCACCGAAGCATAATCGTAGTTGCATTTGAAGACGATCCCATGAAAGAACTTCATAAATGGGCTGCTGCATGTGTCGATGCATGCAGTCTTAGAAGTCAGGCACCGGTTTAGAATTGAGAACAGCAGGCGCCATACGGAAGGAAGGAAACGCATTCGCAATTGTGACGGATTGGTCAACTCTTGTGAGTATCCTTGTCATATGATGTCATGGCACAACTCCTCATCAGAAATAAAGTCTTCAAATTGTGGTGATCCAGAAACAGCAGCTGGGTTTGGCAATTTAGTATTCTCCGCAGCCTTTTAAGAGTCATTCGACTCATGAATTCGTCCACATGCCCTTCAAAGTATAGATGGTCTCCTTCTTTTGATAGAGATAGGGTGTGCTAGAATTGCTATAGGTAGACCAGAGGTACTTCCGCCGTAGCTGATAAAGCGTACGCAATCGGATGTCCTCATAAAATTTCAAGGATTATGGGGTATTCACAAAGCATGTGAAAGTTGAAATGGTGGTTATTGGGTTTTATATCAAGGTCAAGGTATTGAAGAAAAATGGCTTCATCAGTGATTGGATTATTTTGTGGCTGGGAAATGTTGTCTGATCTTACTGAGGGGATATGGGTTTCCTCGTAAGATCGTTGTAGGTTTTGAGTGTTTTCTACAGTCATTTTTCTGTACGAAAGAAAAATTATTAGATTCGTAAATGAAAAAAAAAATTCACACATTATCAAAAATCGACACAAAAACCTAACACTATAGTTTGCCAAAAATTACTAATTTTTACTCCAAAAACTAAGGAAAAGTTCGATATGGCATTTTCGTTAAATTCAAAACAAAAACAAAGTAAAAAAAATTAAAACAACTAAAAAAATTTAACAAACTTAAAAAATACTAACACAAAAAAAATTCAAATACTAGAAAAAAATAACTACCCTAAAAAAAATCTAATAGTATTAAAAAAAATACCAAGACTAATACTAAAAACAATTACTGAAAATTTTTAAATTTTTTTAACTAAAATAAGAAAAAAAAAATATTACTAAAAAAAGTAGCTCCTAAAAAAACTTAAAAAATTACTAAGTAAAGAAAAAAAAAACTTCATCCGGATAGGGAATCCGGACAGCTCAACGGAGTTTAACTCCGGTCACCTCTTCTGGTGACTGAATCCGGTCAACAACACAAGATTTAAACTCACATTCAAATGAACTAAAACTCAAGATCTAACCTAATAAGGTTAAGGGATCCAAGGTTCAAATCAAACATAGTCCAAAAACTCAAAATCGGTTAACAAATTTAAAGTTTGAATATGGTCCAAACAAATGATCTTAACGGATTTTAAGTCCAAAAATATGAGTGTTCTTGACAGTTTTATGTTAAAACCCAAAGTCAAAGTTCTTATTAGTTATGATTTATGATTATGATTAAGATTTGATCGATTAAGTCCAAATATGATTCTCAAACAAACCTTTTAAGATCAACAACAGTCCAAAGAGTATACGAATGTAAGGTCAAAGAAACAGAGATGAAGATGAAGATGAACTTGAAGAACAGTCAAAACTTGTCCGGAGAAGATGAAGTTCGAATGAGAGCTTGAGCTAATTTGATTAAACAGTAAAGAATGAATGGAAAATCGGACAAAGACATACATTGGAACAAAAAGATTCTTCTCTTTCCTATCCGGACAAAGTGTTGTCCGGATTGAAAAATCATCAGACAAAAGGTTGTCCGGATTCAACTCAACAGTCACACTAACACTCAAAGAATATGAATGAAGTTTTGAACGGATAAGCTCATCTCCGGATGACTCTACGACCGGATGACACTATGACCGGATATGAAACAAGAATAATCCAAGTCAAAACTCAAAGATAAGCAATACACACAAGTCTTGTTTGGATAGACCTGAGTCTGGACAGACCTTTGACCAGATACAAAACATTGAAATATCCAAGTCAAGTCATATCTAATGTCATCCGGGTGTGAATTCATCGGATAGCCTTTTGTCCGGATTGACTCTTAATCGGACATAGCTTTGTCCGGATATGACTCTCACCGGACAATACTTCATCCGGATTGAGTCCTTATCGGACATAGCTTTGTCTGGATTCAGATTTAATCAAACAAATACTTATCTTAAAAATTCACAACTTTCAAAAATTAGATATTGTAGCAATACCTGTAAGAAAAATAAAGCAGTTAGCATCATACAAATATTTTTACTCCCCCTTGAAGAATGAATCAAAATAAAGAACAATGTTCAACACTCCCCCTCAAATATAGAATCCACAGTCCTAAGATTTTCAATCATATTAAAAAAAATACTAGTTTACATTTTGAAAATACAAATATTGTTAAAAAATGTATTTGACTTAAAATGAGTTCAATAAATGAACAAATTTTAAGAAAAATTCAAATTTTCAAATTCAGCATTCCAAACTTAGATACTAAAAAGTTAGAAGCATTTTTCATCTAAAGCTTTTGTAAATAAGTCAGCAAGCTGATATTATGTATTTACAAAATATAATTCAATAGTCCCTTTTTGAACATGATCTTTTATAAAGTGATACTGGATATCTATGTGTTTTCTTTTACTATGTTGAAAAGGATTACAGAAAATAGCAATAACAACTTTTTGAATCACAATAAATTGGAATTTTATCGAAAGAAAAACTGTAATCTCTAAGCTGTATCTGCATCCAGAGAACTTGAGAACAGCAGCTGGCAGCAGCTACATATTCTGCTTCCGCGGTAGAAATGGACACACAGTTTTGTTTCTTTGAATCCCAACTTATGAGTTTATCTCCCAAAAATTGTACATGACCCGAAGTGCTTTTCCTGTCCAACATACACCCTACATAGTCTGCATTTGAGTAAGCAGTCAGTTCAAAACTAGTACCGTGTGGATACCAGAGTCCAAGATTAGCAGTCCCTTTCAGATAACGAAATATGCGCTTAAACATGACTTAAATGGGACTCTTTTGGATTTGCCTGATATCTGGCACAAATATGTGTTGAGAACATAATATCTGGTCTACAAGACGTTAAATACATTAAAGAACCAATCATACCTCGATAAGTTTTCTGATCTACATCTTTACTAGAAGGATCAGCATGTAGTTTTGAACCAGGAGCCATAAGTGTTTTTATAGATGAACAATTTTCCAAATTAAATATATTTTGTTTGACAAATAAAAATTTCTGAAGATAATTATGTTACTTGAATACCTAAAAAGAAATTCATCTCACCCATCATGCTCATTTTAAAACAAGAAATCATTAAGGCATAAAAGTTTTTGTAGTACTTAGGATTCATAGATCCAAATCTTATATCATCTACATAAATTTGTATCAAGATAATGTCAGAATTTTATTTTTTAATAAAGAGGGTTGTGTCAATATTAATTTTTGAGAAGCCTAATTTTACAAGGAATTCTAATAAAATGTCATACCAGGACCTCGGGGCTTGTTTAACACCATATAAGGCTTTGTCAAAGATGTAGACATGACCAGGCTTCGACTCATCAGCAATCCTTCCTGTTGGGCTATGTAAACTTCTTCTTTGAGAAGACCATACAGAAATGTTGTTTTGACATTCATCTGATAAACGGTGAAGTTTTTGTGTGCAGTGTACGCCAAGAACAACCTGATAACTTCAATTTGTGCTACCGGATCAAACATTTCATCGTAATCGACACCTTATTTTTGATTATATCTTTTTTTAGCGACAAGTCGGTCCTTGTTTCTAACAACAACTCCATCTTCATCTTTCTTGTTTTGAAAACCCACTTAGTAACGATAATCATTTTATTTCTGGGACGAGGAATCAATCTCCAGACCTTTAAAGTTTCGAACAGATTCAACTCCTCTTGCATCGTGATTATCCAATCCGGGTCTTCTAAGGCTTTAGAAACCTTAGACGGTTCTATGTTACTCAAGAAAGTCAAATATAGACACTCATTGGTAGAAGCAGACCTAGTACGAATAGAAGCATTTGGATCACCAAAAATTTGAGTTATTGGATGATCTTTGCTCCACTTGGTGCTATGAGGTAGGGGAATGTACGAAAATTGATCAGAACTTTGATCAGTGTAAGAATTGGGGGAATTTTCCAGAACAGGTTTAGGTGAATGTTCAATATTAGGAACTGAAATAGGCTGAAGATGTGACTGAGGTAAAGTGTTTTCATCTTAAATGATTGAAACCTCTGGCAGATTGATGTTCGAGCCCTCTTCACACTGAACTGAACAATTTGGATTTTCCATTTCAATTTCTTCATCTACATCTTCAAACATTTCTTCAGTTACAGTAACTAGAACATCAACAGATGGACCAAATAACTGTTGTTCAGATTGAACATCCCTGGACAAAATGTCAGACTCATTAGGTTTGTATCAAAATATTCATCATAAAAGTTTTCAAACAATGAATCTAAATCATAAATATTTGAATCTGAAGTGGAAGACTCATTATGATTTGCTTCCGCGAAGTGTTAATTATCAGCGCGGGTCTTGAACTGTTTTGTTCAGAAGCCACATCTACAACTTCGTCAAATGAAACGTTTACGCTCTCATTCATAGTCTTGATCCTCTTGTTATAGACCCTGTAAGCAGTAGAGTTTTTGGAGTAACCAATAATGACATCTTCATCGGCCTTGGCAAAAAAACTTACCTTTGTCCTCTTTGTCATTCAGAATAAAACACCTGCAACCAAAAACTTGAAAGAATTTGATATTAGGTATCCTTTTATTTATGAGTTCGTATGGTGTTTTACTAAACCTTTTGTGTATGAGGGATCGGTTATGGGTAAAACACGTAGTATCAACTGCTTCAGCCCAAAGGAATAGTGGAAGCTTCGAGAATGTTAAGAGTGTATGAGTTGCTTCTACTAGTGTTCTATTTTTCTGCTCAAAGACACCATTTTGTTGTGGTGTCCGGGCTACCGAGAAGGTATGAGAGATACCATGAGATTCCAGAAAGATACCGAGAGTCTTGTTCTTGAATTCTGTTCCGTTATCTGTTCTAATTTTCTAAACTGATAACTGTAAGTTGACTTGAATGTTCTTCAAGAGTGAGATGATTGTCTCTGCGGCTTCATCTTTAGACCTCAGAAAATGAACCCATGTGTATCTGGAGTAGTCGTCAACAACAACTTACACATACTTCTTCCCATTGATACTCTAAACTCTTATAGGACCACAAAGAATCATACGAACTAGATGTAGAGGATGGTCGGTATTGAACTCTGCCTTGGTCTTATGAGAAACTCTCTTCATTTTACTTAGTTCGCATGTTGCACAAACATGATCTTTATTAAATTTCAGCTCTGGAAGACCTTTCACTAAGTTGTCACAAACCAACTTGTTTGGATTCTTAAAATTCAAATGAGAAAGATGTCGATGCCACAACAAGTTTTGTTGCATGGAGGCCTTGGATATCAAGCAAACTTCAGTATCTACTTGTACATTTGATAAGTCAATCGTGTAGAGATTTGATTTTCTGGATCCAGCGAGAAGTTCCTTACCATTAGTAGTACGGACACTACACCGGTTAGCTTTAAAACAAACTTCCAGATTTTTATCACATAATTGACCTATGCTAAACAGATTATGTCCAAGTCGTTCGACATACGACACTTTCTTTATCATTAAGTTTCCAGAAATTACGTCACCATATCCAAGGATATGCACGTATTGATCATTACCAAACCTTACCGTACCACCAAAAGATTCAACAAAATTAGACAGTAATTCTTTGTTGGTCCCTTGGGGGTCTATAAGATATGTATAACAATTTGTAGAATGAGGGGGATGAATACAAAGACAGTATTTTCAAATTTAAAATGTGAAATAAAAATTTTACAAGACTGTTTGCGGAAAGATAAGGTAAGACAACAACAATTAGAAAGGGTATGGGTTTGTTCTTTATGTGAATCAGGACAAGACAACAACAATCGTTCTTGGCAAGCTTCCTTTGATCGTTGAATGATGGAATAACCTAGAGGTCTCTTCAGTATTCACTGAGGCTTGAGCAGTCTTCTCACATATGTAGACAAGCTTGTAATAACTGAGTACCACTTCAGATCACATACTCGCCAGTCTCTAACATTCAGTTTCTGTCTTCGACTTTGGCTGAGGGTTCTTTGGTGTGAGTGTTGTCTTCTTGAAGTATCGCTGTCTCTGATTGAATTACAATACAAGTTCTTCACCGATCACTGAACAGGTTCAGTGATGATCACTGGAACTGAAAAGGCAAAAAAAATACAACGTATAAGTGAAAAGGGATTATCATCAAATCACTTAGAGAGAGGATCAACAATCTCCCTCTATTTGATGATAACAAGACAACATAAAGAAAGTTGTCTTATCAAATAACAGTAAGGAAAAGTTACATATAAAGTACATGTCCCTTTTTACTATTTGGGGATCTTTTTTTAGTGAGTCAGTCTTTGTTTGAGAATTTTTCTTAAGTTATATCTAAGAAAAATTACAAGTATGGAAACTGAAACTGAAAGCTTATTCATTGACTTATAGATTGTCAGTGAATGTAAAAAGTAACACTGGAACTCATAGACTTGTGTCCCTATTACTTTTTTCAAGGATTTTTTTCAGTGAAGTACAAGAAATACTCATTTTATTATCATTGGTAATATTACAAGTAGTTCAATACATGTCTAATACTTACAGACTAGAAGATTAATCACTGAAAGTAGACATAGTACAATATATTTATAATGAAAGTGAACAATATTACAAAAGAGAACCTATTCTAGAACACTCAGATCTATGTAGCTAGGTACATATTCACAAAGGTTTCTTCGACGTAGGCATTCCTTCGTATCTTCAAGTCCACGACTTTTCCAAGCATGCTATCATCTATCCAGAGCAAGAGGTAAACCAGATGACCCATTGGACATAGATGTAGCTCTGACATTCTCTGAAATCTGACTTCACCTTCATAGTCAAGGAATATAACTTCTAACTCAGGTTTAAAATGCACAGCGTTGGGTGTATAAGGACCCTTATCTGGCAAGTCAAAATTCAGCATAGAAATGTCTATACTCTCATGACCCTTTAGAATTTCATCAAAGGAGAACCTTGTTTCATGTTCGTTCCTTAGGAATGGTCCATCATTAGGATCAGAGAGCTTGTGTTTCTTCTTCCCACCTTTCTTCAGAGAAGGCCTGTCAGGGACTGCGACATACCTGGACATCCGTTTGATGAGATCGCTGATGGTGTCCTCGATAATCGCCTTATGTATTGACTTAGATCGCTGAATGGCTTGCCTGATCTCCATCTATTCGCTGTATCCATATCGGCCGAGGTAGGAAGGGTACTCGGTGATGGCATCGAGATTGTCCCTAGTGATAAGCATTGAGACCAGTGTTCTACCGTTTGAACGTCTGCTGATGCTGACGCTGATAATCGGGCGGGGACTGACTCTTTTCTTCAGCTTTGCTTCGCTCCATCGCTTGTCCTTTTTCACCAGCTTCAGGTTCTTCTCATGCTCAGCTTCTGCAATAGAAAGAAGTTTAGCCTAGGCTTGGACATCGTTCACCTTCTTGGACTTTCTCTTGGGAAGAATCTTCGCAGCTAGTGACTTGGCCAGCTTTAAGCTGTCTTCAGTCTGCTTCTTCTGAAGCTCTAGCTCTTCTTCAGCCCTTAATGCCTCGAGTCTTTCAGCTTCTGAAAGGAATTCAAACTCACCACCACTCGAGGTACGAAAAGAAATTTTTACTCTAGTCTGGTCGAGTGACTCCTTTAGCTGAGACATCTGCTGGTCGGTGGGAGCACTGGAGACAGAGTTTTCAGGACCCACTCCAGTCGACCGCAGGTAGTTGATGGAATTTGAAGTAGATATTTAGAAGTGATTACTACCAGAGAGGTAGAGTCTTCAAATAAGGGTTGAGGGATATTAAAGAGTACCTTTAGATTCCCTTCTTTAGCGACCGTTTTGCCTTTCAACTTGGGGTCCTGGTTCTTTGATGGAGCAGACACTCCTTCTCTTTGCTCCCCATGGGATGCAGAATCCCTAAGGGTGACTCCCTTGGTGGTGGTTGTTGGCTTCTGATACTTGATGGTAAAGTCATCTTCATCATCATCGTCATCACCACCATCTAGGTCACCTCCATGGTCTGGGATGATAGGTTCATCATATTCATCATCATCATCTTCGTCTTCATCATCATCATCATCACCAGCAGCAGTGGTGATGGAAGGAGCATCATCCCTAGGGATGGCATCAACTGTCTCAGCTGAAACAGCTTCGGTGGTTGGGATTATAGGAGCAACAACAGCTTCAGCTCTAGGAGCTTCAGCTTCAGCTTCAATTACAACGGATGTTGGAGCAGCAGCAGCATCAGAAGCAGCAGCATCATCAGATGGTCCAGCAGCATTGGACCTCATATTCCCCTCTTTGGCTAAGACTTGAGAGTATAAGCCAGAGAGTTCGTCCACGCGCTGATGATGGAGAACCATCATTTCCTTTAGCCTTGACAGATAACTGGCTAGAGTTGTCATTGCTTCACGCATCTCATTGAGATGAGCACAATCATTAGCTATGAAAGAAGGAGGGATAGCAGGAGCTAGTTGACGAACATCATCCAGGATCTGCTAAAGAAGTCCCGTCTGCTGAAGGGCGAGAGCCTGAGCATCATCAGCCCTGCTGGAGAAAACAACAATGGTGTCAATGCTGGCTTGAACAACTTCTTGGAGAGTCAGGAGGTGACTCTAAACTTCTTGAATGTCTGCTTGGAGAGCTGAGAGGTTCGCATCAAGTTCAGCCTTGCGGGGCATCTCTTGGTGAACTTTAGTTATCCTGCAGAGAACTAAATCAACAGCTGGGAAGAGGAGTTTGACGTCAGATGTCATATCATAGTCATCATCAATCTCTTCATCATCTCCATCTTATTTCTCGCCCTGGCTGATGCGTAGAACAAGGACCTGCAACAGAGGAAGTATGAGCAACAAAAGGCTCAAGGTTAGTAGAAATGAAAGGGTAGGAGGATGCAATACGTGAGGGGCCATCAATGACATCGAAAGGATTGTCACTGGCATGAGCAAAGATGTTGTCGAAAGGATGGACATCCGTATGCTGAGGAGCATCGAGAGAAGCAACCTCAGGTCCAGTGGTGTATGTTTCCGTATCAGAGAGGACGGTCGATGATACATCATCAACACATGTAAAGACCAAAGAAAGAGGAGAAGATAAATTGGTTAAGAAGAGACATCGGTGTTCAGTGGTAGCGGCATTGATATTCACACCTTCAGTAATTTGGGTCACTGAGGCGGTTGGGGTAGGTGCCACTAATACGACAGTGATGGGAGGAATCACTGAAGAGCTAGGAGGGTGAGCTAAAGGTGCCTCGGGGTTAAGGCTAGCTTCAATAGCTGAAACCTGTCAAGAGGTTACAGCCAGAGACGTGGCTATCTCCTTTTTGGCCTTCTTGGCTCTTTAAGGAGAACCAAGAGTTGGTTGAGAAGGTCGTTTGGAGGAGGTTTTGGTGGCTGGGTTAGACTCAGGGGGTTTACCCTTGTCCTGGCCACCTGAGAAGAGGAGGTAGTGATGGACACTATAGAAGAGAGTGCCACATCACTGTCCCTCAGCTTATGATCCAGAATCCTGGATCCAAGCTTGGAAACCTGGAGGTTACCTTCCGTGGAGTATTGATATCCAAAGATCTTTGCAAAGACCATCAAAAGAAACCTGGTGTAAGGCACCACCTTTTCTCATTGGCGCTTATTCAGCTTAAGCACCAGGTCATCGAAAATGACCGCAACATAATTTATATTGCGATGTTGAATCGCAGAAACACCTATTGTGAAGGCGATCCTAAAGGCCTGGTACTGGCCTCCAGTCTTTCTACCAAATGACTGGATGAAGTGAGAGAACATGTATTGCCAGACAGCTGACATCCTATTCTTCTCGATCTTCGATAAGGACTTCATTGGCCATTAATAGCCATTGGCGTTGAGACCCTCGATGATCTCGGCCGTTGTGGGTTCGTTGTCGTAGGGGCCTTTGGGAACGCGAAGATCCATCCTCAAGGTGTTCACACCAAACTTCACTTCCATGCGGTTGAAGGTGAAGTTGACATGTTCAACTTGTCTTACAGGCTTGACCTCGACGTCCACGACCTTAGCAGTGAACCAGAACTGTTGGATAAGTTCTTTCACAATGATGGGTTCATGGTAGAGAGCGAAGCCAAGCGACGACTGTTTGAGAAAGTCAGCCGCTTCTTGGTAGTCTGCCTTGGATGAGGGGATATCCAACAAGGCAATGTGATTGTTGGCCTTGAAGGATACCTCATCGAGAGAGAAGTTAACGTTCTTGGCAGTAATATGTTTTTAATAAGAATAAGATAAAACATATTATTAGTAAAACCAAGATTTGTTTTGGGAAAAAAATATAGATAAGTTTTCGAATCAATAAAAACTTCTTTTGAAAAAACCTTAAAGAAGATTTAGGGTTTTTCAAGTAGAATGTGTTTACAGAAATATGATTATAACCAAGTAGGAGTTGGTTAAATAATCATCGTTGTTTAAAGTTTTAAGAGAACAAGTTTCTTAAACAGATTAAACATATTTCTTAGAAGAAGATAAAGAAAAGAGACATTGACCTTAAGGGTTTATATAGTAAGGTCGACAAGTTCTTGAGAAGGTTGAGAGGATTATTTCTTTGGAAATTCTTGCAGAGGTTCGACTTAGAATTTTGAAAGCGTAAAGAGAAAAGTGGAGGAGAGGTCTTATATTTATAGGTAGGAGAAGAGAGAAGGAATATGAGAGAGAGAAAAGACAACGGTTGGGAAAGGGGCCATGATGAAAAATGGCATGTTCTCATCCATGATTTGATGACATTAAATGAGGTAGCGTATCACAGTACCTTGTTGCGCATCTTAAAGCGTTGCGCATAGTAAATAGAGAATGTCGTCATTAAGATGGTTCATTAACTATTTTCTTTTAAAAATGAAGGGTTTTTAAGAAAGCGAAGAGTCATACAGTGTTTAACTAAACACTAAAAAGACCGTTTAAAACATTCTTGTCACTGAAGAAGAAAGACTTCAGTGAAGGTTTTAAGACATCAGTGTCAGTGATAAGAGAATCACTGAAACTGGCATTTAAAAATATTTTAATCCCTGATAAAAAAGATTCAGTGATCATTTTTTATTTTTAGGAGAATAAGTATAAATATTGGTCAGTGATAAGAAGATCACTGAAACCAACGTTTAAAACTTTAGTCACTGAAGAAGAAAAGCTTCAGTGAAGGTTTTAAGTCGAAGAAAAAGGAAAAATAAACATACCTTAGAGAGATTGATTATATTTACTCAAAAGTTAAGTGTCAGAGATAGAGCACTGAATCATTTCACTTACTGAGTGATGCTTAATAACTGAAGATTAGTCTTCAATGTTTAACATCCCTAATTCCTTGATCAAGATGTTGAATCTTGTCTCATCAAGAGGCTTGGTGAAAAGGTCAGTGAGTTGATACTCAGTTGGAACGAAGTGAAGTTCAATATCACCATTCATAACATGATCTCTAATAAAATGATATCAGATCTCAATATGTTTGGTCTTGGAGTGAAGTACAGGGTTGTTTGCAATTGCAAAAGCACTAGTGTTATCGCAATAGATAGGAACCTTTGAAAATTGAAGATCGTAGTCCATCAGCTGGTTTTTCATCCAAAGAATTTGTGAGCGGCTACGTATTTTGCTTCAGCTGTTGATGTGGACATTGAGTTTTGCTTTTTGCTTGTCCAGCTCACCAACTTTCCACCTAGAAGCTGACAGCCTACAGTGGTGCTTTTCCTATCAATTTTGAAACCTGTAAAATCACTATCCGAATAACCGATTAGGTCAAAACCTGAACCTTTAGGGTACTAAAGACCTATGTTAGGAGTTCCCTTAAGATATCTAAAGATGCGTTTTACAGCAATCAGATGGAAATCCTTTGGTTCAACTTGATATCTTGCACATAAGCATGTAGAGTACATGATATCAGGTCGACTAGCTGTTAGATACAGTAGGGAGCCGATCATTCCTGTATAAACATTAACGTTTACAGGCTTTCCATTTGGATCCTTGTTTAGAGAGAGTGGATGAGCCATTGGAGTCTTCATAGATGAACTGTTGGATAGATCAAACTTCTTCAGCATGTCAYGAACATACTTACTTTGATTGATAAAGATACCTTTATCTGATTGTTTGATTTGGAGACCTGAAAAGAAGGTTAGTTCTCCCATCATGCTCATCTGATATTCTTTCTTCATGCGATCAGCGAACCGACAAGACAAAGAGGGATTAGTGGAACCAAATATAATATCATCGACATAAATTTGGACTAGAATGATATGACCCTTAATTTTCCTAAGAAATAAGGTCTGGTCATTCTTTCCACGAGTGAATTTCTTAGAGATGAGAAATGAGGAAAGGGTATCATACCAGGCACGAGTAGCCAGTTTTAACCTATAAAGAGCTTTATCCAACCTGTAGACATGGTTTGGATACTTAGGGTCGAGTAACCCTGGAGGTTGTTCAACATAAACTTCCTCTTGAAGTTTCCCATTTAGGAAAGCGCTCTTTACATCCATTTGGTAGACTTTGAAGTTCTATGGGCAACAAAGGCTAGAAAGAGTCGAATTGCTTCGAGTCTAGCCACTGGTGTGAAGGTCTCATCATAGTCGATCCCTTCGTCTTGTCTATAACTCTGAGCAACAAGTCGAGCCTTGTTACGGGTAACCACACCATCTTTATCCAACTTATTGCGATAAACCCATTTGGTGCCTATCACTGATTTGTCAGATGGACGTGGGAAAAGGTACCAGACTTTGTTCCTATCAAACTCAATGAGTTCCTCTTGCATGGCAAGAACCTAATTAGTGTCAGAGATAGCATCATTGATTTTCTTGGGTTCAACTAAAGAAAGAAAGTTGACAAAGAGATAGATATTACCTAGAGCACGATGAGTCCTGATACCTGCATCTGGATCACCAAGAACTTGATGAATTGGATGGTCTTTTGTCCATCGCTGAGCTGGTAGAGGAATTTCATCTGAGTATGTGAGTTCAGGAACAAAAGATGAGGCTTCAGCTGCAGTATCTTTAGAAATAGGAACTATCGCCAAAGGAGCCTCAAATTCAGCGACTAAAATAGTTTCAGATACTTAAGGCATTTCATTCACTGATTGATAAGTGTTTGAAGTAGAAGGAGGAACACAACTAATGGGCATGTTGGAGTGACTAGCTGTAACTGGAATGATGAGTGGATCATCTTCAGCTTTAGGGGAATCAGTGTTGAGAGGAGCACTGTAGGAAGCTTCAGGTTGTCCATAGTGAGAGAACATCTAGTTTGCTAATTCATGCTCGTCATTTAAGATGGGTTTTGAACTAGCTGATTGAGATTCATCAAAGGTGACAAGAATAGATTCTTCTATCGTCTGTCCTCGTTTTTTGAATACTCTGAAGGCTTTGGATACTGAAGAATATCCAAGAAAGACTCCTTCATCAGCTTTGGGATCGAACTTCCGAAGTTAGTCGCGATTGTTGAGATTGTAACAAGTACAACCAAATATATGAAGAAAACTTATAGAAGTCTTTTCTTCCATGAAAAAATTCATAGGCTGTCTTCTTGAATCTTTTCACGATTAGCGATCGATTTTGAGTGAAACAAGCGGTGTTGACAGCTTCAGCCCAGAATTGAGTAGGGAGATGGGATTCGCTGAGCATTGATCGAGCAGCCTCAATGATTGTCGATTTCTCCTTTCAGCGACCCCATTTTGCTGAGGAGTTATCACTAAAGAAAACTTGTGAGAGAGTCCCATGTTCTCAAAGAAGTTATCCATAGTATTGTTTTTGAATTTAGTGCCATGGTCACTTCTAATAGATCGTACCTTAATGTTGTTGAGTACTTCTATTTTCTTGATGAACGAAATGATTCCTTCAGGTGCTTCATCTTTGGATCTGAGAAAGAAGACCAAAGTATACCTGGCATACTCATCAACAATGACAAGTGTAAACTTCTTTCCAGCTATGGATTGTACGTTGATTGGACCAAAGAGATCCATATGCAATTGTAGATCCCACTTTATTCTTTATTGTATCTCTCAAATTAAACTGCCATTTTCAAAAATCAAGATTGATTAAGAATCAAATGCATTGAAATCAGATAAAAAGAAATAAAAAACAGTTAAGCTCAAACACACAAACAAAAAAAAAACACAAAAACTGGTGAGTAATTAAAAAAACGATGAAAAACTATATAAAATAAGTAAAAACAGTCAAAACTGTTGAAAACAGTTAAAAACTGTTAAAAACAGTCAAAACAGTTAAAACTGATAAGAAACACTTTACGCGACGGAAAACAGTTCAAAAAATCTCAAAGAATTCAACACAATACAAATCAAAACAGTTAAGAAAAAATGTAATCAAATGAAATTCCAAAATTAAAACAAGCCCAAAACAAATAGCAGACAAGAGTAGCAACTTGTCACTATGTTATATCCCATATCTGACAGTAGAACGATTTACACTAGAAGTTTGTAAGAGTAARTAAACAAGAAGATTAAACAGAGAAATAGCGGCTGCTTTTCTATTATTGAAAATAGAGACTACAAACTCTCAAGAAACCCTAATCGACTCTCATATGATTTTGAATCTATGTATTACAATGAAGTTTTTCTATCTGCTCTCGTACCTATTTCTCT
>NW_020200668.1:117049-118197 GCF_001531365.2 Cynara cardunculus var. scolymus | reverse complement strand
AATCCTCTTCATGAAGTCTTCTGATCTTGTCTCCTTTGCTTCCTTGACAGAAGCTTTGGTGTGTTTAGACGGAGGGAGATGACGGCACACCCACTTGGTCTTATATTGACAGCTCAGGATTGCAACTTCAAACTCCCCTTTGATAATAGCTCTGTGGTCTTCATTTTCATCTCTTGGTTCTCATTAGATTCACTGTGACTCTTCAGCACCACTGATTGCACGATGTGCAGCTTTAACCTRCTTACAACCCAACACAGACTTTGAAGAGCAGAACTGCTATTCCACAYAGAAGTAGCAGAATCATCCCTAAAGGGACATAAAAGTGTGTGGATTACATGACAAAACAGTGCAATCASTCTTAAGACAATGAATCCATCCAAAAAACCGCAAGATGAGTAAGTTTTCAGCATTAGAACTAAAACAGAGACAAACACTTTTAGAAATTAAACTAGGAGAGTAGATTTTTGCAGTGAAGCACATTAACTTCAAGAAACAGTAGGTCAAGAACATTGACTGAGCAGCTGTTGAAGATTTTAAGAGCGAGAATTGAGTAGAAACTGCCATAGACGTGAAAGATTAAGTGTTAACAAACAAGAGAAATAGTAAGCTGATACAGATTCAGAAACCAAAATAAAAGAGAAGATAAACTAAACTCATAAAATTGCGTTAGGCTAAGGAAATCAAGAACATTTGCTAGGCGCCTTTGCGCAGATTTGACTCTAACAGAGCAGAAAATAGTCGATTGTTACCAGGAAACTCACAGATCTGAAAGATCTAAGAGCAAAATAGGTTCGAGTTCATCCTAAGAACAAATCCCTAAAAAAGAATTTGAAAAGACATTAAGCAGTAGATGAATCGACGAGTTTCTGGGTTCGAAGAACAGTCGAACAGCAAAAGTTCAAGATTGAGTTTGTTTCAAGAAAATCGAACTACTTCAGACAGATCGTATCGATTAAGAAATCGATTTGGCTCTGATACCACATGTTATATCCCAGATCTGATAGTAGAACGATTTACACTAGAAGTTTGTAAGAGTAAATAAACAAGAATATTAAAAAGAGAAATAGCGGCTGCTTTTCTATTATTGAAAATAGAGATTACAAACTCTCAAGAAACCCTAATCGACTCTCATATGATTTTGAATCTAT
>NW_020200668.1:105721-116594 GCF_001531365.2 Cynara cardunculus var. scolymus | reverse complement strand
TTTGGCGCAGATACCTCTTCAGTTCGTCTTCTAGCTCTGGATTGTTTCATGAAACTTTTTCGAGTTAATTATCAGCTTTAAAAATAAAGCTAACACACTATAAATATGTGAAATTTCAAATTAAAAAAAATAGTTAAATTGTTCTTTCTGCTTCTGAATTGCAACTTTTATCCAAGAGTCCACTTGATGTAGATAGACCTTCACAATCCAATCAACCCTCCCTTTATGAACTCGCAACAAAATGAACCTGTGAAATCAAAACACATTACGATAAATCGGACATGATAGTAAGCAATTTATGAACAATCAAACATAAATCAATCCTGAGAAGCCAAACAGCAGACCGAACTTCTTTCAATGTATCATAGCCCAACTCAACCAAGTCTAAGCAATAGAAAACTAAGCCAAGTCTAAATCAATTATAGACTTGACCAAAAATTCCTCTCTTTTTAAAACTGCTGCAACTATCAAAAACAGTAATTGTTTCAAATGAAAGAATTAGACTAGCACTTGTCTCCTTGGAATTTCAGAAGCTCACCAAAGCATTATCCTCTCTACAGTTACCTGAAGACGCATAGTATACTGACTTGGGATCTCAAGTTAGTTGGTTGTTGGAATCATTCAATATGGCTAAATCCCAATCTAGTTAGTTAGGAGAAGAAATTTTTACGATAAAAGACAGAGAACAGTGACTGTGGTCTCAAGTTCAAGATTTGCTCTCTACTTGTCTTTCAATGCATACCACTTCTTCATCTCCATCATTGCAATCTCCACACCAACAACTTCAATATCACAGAATCTGTCTTTGTGTTTCTGTTCAAAATCAAGAATAATTGCTACGTAACAGCTGTCAATATTGGATGAATATTTGTTCCTTAAACAACACCAGCAAAAATAGGAGATGCAACATTTGGGCAATCAATCTTATGGACAACTGCAGACATTGGACTTACCTGTTGTGAGCTCTGTGTTGGATCATCTTGGGTTTCAGCCTGAAATACTTCTCTTCAGCTACAGGGTCAGTTCTTTGAACATAATTCCATGAATCCTACACTGTATGATCCTTGGCACTGTATGATTCTACAAGCAAAGAATGCACAATCAATTCAGGACTGTAGTTGTTTATAACTGGAGTAGCATCTTTGGTACAGAACACATGTGATAAATCTACACCAATTTGAGGGCCAAAATAGCAGAGAAGTATGGTGCATCAGTATATTCACAGCAACTACCTATAACAGCTATCTTTCCAGCCTGGCCTTTCTGTATACCAGCATCACCATCATCGCTTACTAATTCATGACACCACAGCTTTGACGTACTAGAATCAGGAAAAGTTCAAAAAGAAAAACATTGTATTTTTTCATCTGTTAACAGAAGGAACTTCCTTTTTGATTCTTTTATTTTCCTTGCATACCAGTACAAAACAGCTAAATTAAGACTTGAAATTGATTAGGGTAGCAAGTAATTTAGTATCAATTCTTCTCCAGGTCCAAGACTAAGACCTCAAATTGGTTCACAATAAACTTAAAAAAAAAACAGATGAATGATGAACTAGAAACCAGTCGATCCTTGAACCCTAAGAGTACTTTAAGATATCTGGTTGAACTCTGAACCTGTGAATACCTTAAAACAGTCGACCCATTGTGCGATATAGAGAATCTCGTCAAAAAATAAATCAGCGATTTAGAGAATCTGTTCACCAAGTCAAAGTAAAGCCAAGCAATTTATACACAATCTCTCAAACTGTCTCTGATTTACACTTTAATCTGGTCAAACTGTATCTTAAATCGCTCAAGTTGTATCTTAAATCGAACAAGCTGTGACCTAAATCGCTTAAGCTGTATCTTAAATCGATCAAGCTGTGAGAGATGAACTACCTACTTCGCTCAAACAGTGTGCGAATAACTCACTAAATCGCTCAAGTAGTCAGTGATTTAAACACTAAATCGCTCAATCTGCAAGTCCCTTATCCGCTCAAGTCATCTGCGAAATAAACACTATATCGCTCAATCTGTAACCGGTTTAGACCACAGTCCTTACAAGCTGTATCCGGTTTAGAGCACAGTCCGCACAAGTTGTCAGCGATTTAATCTCTTGATCTCTTAATCTGTGATTTGCGATTTAAACCCTTGTCCTATCAAGTTGTCAATGATTTACACTCAACCTCTCAATCTTTGTGCGAGGAACAAAATAAACCGGCTGAGCAATGTCCGATTTACAATCTACACAGACTAAGATTTGAGCGATTTACAGAACTCGGACAACCATTGAATTAATCCGCTTAAAATCTTGAAGTCTGATTTTAAGGCAAGCGATTTATGATGGACTAAGCAATAAAACATATTATGAACCTAAATCAGATGAAGTGTGGGCTAAAGAACGGATGGGCCTTGGGCTGTAAATCGGATGGGATACGAGCAATTAAAAAAATGCAAAAACACAAAACTAACAAAAATTTTAAAAAATGGATCAAAAACACTGGTTTAAAAAAAATTCAAAAACACGAAAAACTTTTAAAAACACTAAAATGATTAAATCTTGAAAAGCAATGATCAAAATTACAAAACATTGTGTTTAACAATGATTCACAATTCAATTCCGAGCAGATTGATCATGGTTTAAACACAAAAACACAAATTTAAAAAAAAAAATCGGATCAAACTCTAAAAAATTAAGAACACTATGAAGAACACAAACAAAATCAGAAAATTGTCTTCGAAAATTCTACAAAATTTGATTTATTTCAATGAATTCTCTACATTTACCTGCTCTGATACCAATTGTAGATCCCACTTTAATCAATCTTCAAGAAAGCTTCAATGGATTAATGGTACATCCTGATATTTCTTGTAAGAACATTCATGAGAGTTGAGAGAGAAAGTCAATATTCAAAATATGATCAATCTTTATTTACGTAATCTGATTTACAATTGAGCTCATCCCTAAAATACAAGGAATTAACCCTTTATATAGGATCAAACATATAGACAAAGTCAAAGTCAAACTATCTAAAGAAAAGTCAAACACGGTGACTTTTATACAATTATAGACATAGTTAACTTTCAAGACAACTACAATTTAACACTAAAATTCAGTCCTAACAGCAATAGCTGAAGAGATGCAGTCGTTGAAGAGATTTGCTTAGACTTATACCTAGCTCTTGTGTGTTTTCCTTTTTCACATGCTGAGTAAAAAGATTCATTTGCAAAAGAATGTTGAGGAAGACGATTGACAAGATCATTTCTTGACAGCTCGCTGAGTGTCTTGAAGTTGAGATGAGAAAGCCCTTTGTGCCATAGCCAGTTAATGTCTGACGAGGCTTTAGAAAAGAAGCAGATATTCTCAGTGAGAGAGGAATTCATATTGATGATATATACATTCTCTAGGCGAGAACCGGTTAAGGCAACCTTATCATGTTTGTCAAGAACGTGACATGAATTCTTCGAGAATTTTACTGTGTAGTCTTTATCACACAGCTGACTGATGCTAAGAAGATTGTGCTTCAGTCCTTCAACATATGCAACACATTTGAACGTTGTTACACCATTGGTCAATATACCAAATCCTTAAGTATATCCTTTTCTGTTTGCACCAAAGGTTACGGAAGGTCCTTTTTCTTCCTTGAACTGAGTTAGCATGGATTTGTCACCAATCATATGTCTTGAACATCCGCTATCAAGATACCATATACCTTTGACATCCTACACAAGGAAACAATTTAAGAATGCTATTGGTACCGAGCTATTGGGTCTACCGTTGTTAGAGGCATCATCCACTGGTGCTGAAGAATCAGTATCTACAGATGGCATCACCAAACCTGAAGAGGTTTGAGAGGAAAGAGGAACATCCTCGAACACTACTAAAGTAGTTTCAGTGGAAGTCTTCACTGAGCCTGAGAGGAGGCTTCAGTGGTGGGAATTACAACGTCTGATGCTGAAGACTTGTCAGCAGGAGTTGTTTTCGCTGAGCCTGAAGAAGAGGCTCCAGTGGTTTGCTTCACTTTGGTTGCTTTTGTAGCCTTAGTGGATGATTTCGCCTTGGTTGATTTCTCAGCCTTGGCTACTTTCTTGCCCTTAGCTGGTGAACCAGCCTTGGCGACAGAAGGACACTTGCTAGCAATATGTGTTTTCTCACCACAGTGTTTGCACTTCGTAAAGCTGAAGATAGCTTTAGGACCAGGAAGTATCATATTAGAAGAGAGACCAGCTCCAAGGATTCCCTTCTCATTGGTTCTTGGAGGAACCTTTGAGGCTTTGGATTCCTTAGGTGAAAAGTTCACCTAGACCTGAGACTTGGATTTCTGAGAGGGATCAGATTTCCTAGTCCCTGAAGATGAAGAAGCTTTACAAGCTGAAGGATTAGACCTTGATCTATTGGATTTGTTAGACTTCTTAGGAAGGGGTGTTGTGACAATGGATTTTCCTTTGTCTTTGCTACTAGAACTCGAAGGAGTTTCTTCAAGATGACTCTCAGTAATAGAAAACTGAGAGGAATAAGTGTTAGGAATAGAACAGACGTAGCTGCCAAACTTGAGCATGGACCTGTCTGTAACACGTTCTTCCAGATCATAGGAGAATCATAGACCAGTCGTTATCTTGGCAGGGATCTGAGCCTTGATGATCTCAGAGGATTTGAAAGAAGCTTTGCACCACCCTTCAATGGTAGCTTTCTCAGCCTTAAGTTCAGTGATTGCTCGCTCACGCTCAGCGTTAGCCTTTTCGCGTTCAACGGTGATGGCTTGGTTTATAATGACCTGATCCTTAAGATTTTCCTCGACAAAGATCAGCTCTTTGATCTTTGTATGACAAATCTTCAACTGTTCTTGAAGATCAACATTAAGCATTTCTTCTTTAGAGTTACCATTGAGGGCATTGTAAAGATCAACCGTCAATGTATCTAGTGCGGATAGGCTAGAAGAAGAAGAGGGTTCATTCAGGAAGCATACCTGAGTAATAGAAGAGGTAGATGGGTCAGAATAAGTAGATGCTTCTGAAGACTCTTCATTTACATCTTTGGCCATCAAGCAAAGATAGGCTGTTGCTTCCTCGTGAGAAGATTATTCATCAGATGAATCACCCCAGTCATGCTCTTCAGTGATTTGCCTTTCGCTGGTTGTTCTTCACCTTCCTGTACTTCTCCTTCAGTTTTAAGTACTTTTCATCCTTGGTCTTGAAGAAGGATGGGGTTTTGGAAGATGGCGTCACAACTTTCTTCGATCTGCATTCACCTACAAAATGTCCAGGCCGGTGACAATTGTAGCAGACAGCTGAGGTCATGTCTATTCTTTCAGACTTTGGCTTTTCCTTAATGGTCAGCAAGGGAGATTTGCAATAGTTGCTTTTGCTGGTGAACCTCCTGAAAGACTTAGTCTAGAGGGCCAGGGATTCATCAAAATCTGCTAGATCAGATTCTAGAATATCCTCAGAGATAGAAGAGTCTATCTCTGTAATAACAACAGGAGGAAGAGAAGAAGTAAAAGAAGTAGAAGGGGTTTTAGCTGAAGTAGCTTCAGAGATCAAAGCTAAATGAGAGCTTTTCATTTCTCTGGAACCTTTGACTAGATTCCTCTTTAGTTGACGAGATTGCTCATGGTTAAGAAGAATCCCGTAGAGAGTAGAGAGAGAAAGAGAGGACATGTCATTGGAGATCTTAAGACACATGGAAAAGGTGTCCCAAGACTCGGGAAGACATTCCAAAAACTTAGTTAAAGTTTCAGAGTTGGAATATTCCCTAGCTACAGCCCTTAGATCAATAAGGAGACGATTAAAACGTTGATGTACTTCTGACTGCATTTCAGACTTTCCATAGAGAAAGCTTTCGTACTGCCTTACTAAATTGATCTTTCTAGTTTCTTAAACCTGTGTGGTTCCTTCATATTGAACATAAGGTGTGTTCCACATGGATTTAGAAGTCTTGAGCTTCATCATAGAGTGATAAATCTCGTCAAGAAGAGACATAGCTATTATAGACCTAGCGCGAGTGTCTATAGCTATTTTCTTCTTTTCTTCATCACTCCACTGATGAGGGAGCTTTGAAATCTGTCGTTCAGAAATCGCGGCAGTCGTAGTTGTTGCTAGAACATCCAGAGAAATAGCAAATGGTACATATGGTCCATTTTCTATACAATGTAGAATTTCAGGATCCACACCTTTAAGAAAGAGAGACATTCGGTTCTTCCATAGACTAAAGTTGTCACGGACGAACTGGGGAGGTTTGGCAAGAGAGCCATTGTCTTATGTGTGTGTGTGTATTTGTAATTTGGAAAGCCATTTGAAAGCAGTAAAGTTATCTAGAGAAGAAGATAAAATAATGCAGAAAAACAACTAAACAACTTAGAAAAGATAGAACACTGCTCTGATACCACTTGTTGGCCCCTTAAGGGTCTACAAGATACGTAAAACAGTTTGTAGAAGGGGGGGGGGAGGAATACAAACACAATATTTTCAAATTTAAAATGTATATTGGTAGAGAAGATCAATACAAATTTTACAAGACTGTTTGCGGAAAGATAAGGTAAGAAAACCTATCTAAACAATCTTTGGTTACACACAGATTCTTACCAAATGAGAAAAGAAATGTTGTAAAGAAAAGTTCTTTTACTTATGCTTGAGAATGCTCAAAGTAAGAATTTGGTTATGAGAATGAGTTGCGCGCACTTTGCATGGAGAAGAAACACTTCTACTTATACCCATTGCATTAAATGCTCAATTAATGCAATATGGTAGGTGTTAGACCCCATAATTCATAAGTGTAAAAGTAATGAAGAACAATAAGTGATGAAGAACTAGAAGACCGATGAAGACGTTAAGGCAGAATTGACTAAGTCTGGAGAACAACAAGAGGGTCGATGAATCGACCAGAGATGCGATGGAAAGAGCATCTTCATCACCCCTTTGGTCAACAACACTTAGAGTTTTCTTCAGTAGTTTAACCAGAGGCATACGATGAAGATATGAAGATAAGGTTGAAATAACATCCCATGGAAGACAGCTGGAGATAAAAAAATCGACAGCTGGATTTCAAGTTTATCTTGATTTATAGCTTATACATACTGTAGATAAACTTTATCTGTTAGTAGAAGATTAGCTAAATAGTCTCGCTAGATAGTTATCTTCTAATTAGCCTACTAGTATAAATAGGTGATTAGGCCTATTGTAATCAACGCCGTTTTACGTTTTCATATTAATATTGAATAAAGTGAAATTATTGGCACTCAAGATTGTTCTTTGAATGTTCATACATTGTTCTTGAGTGTTCATCATTTTGTTTATTAAATCACTATAATTTGGTTATTCTTAACTTGATTATTAGTGTTATTGAGAGATCTGGGATCAACAATTGATATCAGAGCCAATTGATTGTTTTTCCAATCAAACGATCATCCAAAATCTCTCAATTCACGTTTTTCACGAAATATCTTCACCAAAAAACGTAAATTTTTCTCTCTTCAAAAATTCTTGATGGCCAACTGGAATTCCGCATATAGTGTTGGTTCCCTCACCAAGCCTCCAACTCTTCAACGAGAAGAGTACCCACAATGGAGAATAATGATGGTAAACTTCTTGGAAGGGATGGACAGAAACCTCCTGCGATCTGTAATGGAGGGTCCTTACATTCCACAGACTCTTGTCCCAAGAGTCCCAGGAACAAATACCACAGTAGAAATTCCTGCATATTACATGCCCAAGGATGAAAAAACTGGGATGAAGACGATATTGAGCATGTGGAAACTGATAAGAAGGCCAAGCGACTAATTATCATGGTCATTCCCAATGAAAATTTTCAATCCCTTGATGCATGTTCCACAACAAAGGAATTGTGGGATGAACTTGCAAGCCAATTGGAAGGAGGAGCTAAAACAAAGAAGAATCGTAGAGCACAATGTCTCAATGAATACACCAACTTTAAAGCTCTTCCTGATGAACCAATACAGAAGACTTACTCGTTTCAACACATTGATTAATCAATGTCGTCGAAATGATATCACCAGAACAAAGGAAGAAAATAATGTTTTGTTCCTAAAAAGTCTTGGCGATGAATGGACTCAGTTATCAATGTCCCTTCAAGCAAATCAGGACCTAGACGGCTGGTCACTTCATGATGTATATGGAACGCTTGCAGCACAAGAGAACGACATTATGAAGAAGAAAGTATCCATCGGGTGATCTATGGCTCTTGCTGCTGATGAAAAGGAAGAATCAACGACCTCCACCAGAGATCACAAGAAGAAAGGAAAGAAAAAAATGGTGGTAGAATCGGAATCTGGAGACGAGTCATCTGAATCAGATGATGATATCAAAGCCTTTGCTAAGTCTCTGGCCTTGATTACAAGATAGTTCCAAAAGAAGTTCATCAAGAGACCCTATGAACGAAGAGACTTCAAGAAGGAGAAATATCAGTCATACCATGAGAAGAAACCATCAAAATTCTATCAGAGGGAAGACTAAAGAGAAGAAAGAGAAGAGAGAGAGGACAGAAGGGAGGACAAGAAAGAAGATAGAAACGGAAGGAAAAATGACATTCGCTGCTTCAGATGCGGGAAAATTGGTCAATTTTCAAAAGAGTGCAGAGGACGATTGGTAAAGGATGCCGATTACTACAAGAATAAGTACAAATACAATTCAAAAGAGCGAAGCCTGATGACTGAGAAAGAAAATTGGGTATCCGACTCTTCATCCGATGAAGAAGATAAAGCACTCATCTGTCTGATGGCCACATCCACTACAAAACCCACCTCCGACTCTGATGATCAGRTATGTGAGTCTACTTCCAATGAAACCAACTCTGCTCCATCTGAGCTAGAGTTAAGGGTGATATAACGTTCAGAGGATTTCTTTAAATTAAAAGAGAAATTAAATTTTGAAAAATCTGAAAGACTAAGAGCGGAAAAAGAAGCAAGTTTCTACAAAAGAGAGACTCATCTTCTAACCGAAGAAAAAGCCGAACTTGCTAAGGAAAAGACTCGCATCACCACACTTAAGAAATCAGAGGAAGAAAAACTTCTGGAACTAAACAAACGAATAACTAAGGACTTAGAAAAGAAAACTAAGGCCTTATAAGAATCCGAGGCAGAGAGACTAAACTCAGTTGTTCTTAAGGATTTCTTTCAAAAGGAAAGGGAGATCCTTCACCAGAAGCTTCAAACCAATGAACTTCTGATGAAGAAATACAAGGACGCCCAAGATGTGTATGAAAAGTTAAACAGTCAAACGGACACTCAAGGGATTGGATTCAATGAATTGGACTCCATCATCGAAATCAAAGAAATCCACCCTTGAATCCACTTTCAAACTTGGATGCATTCAGAAACCCGACTTTATCCCGAAACCAAAAGCACATTTTAAAAGAGTTAAAGTTGATGGAAAACTGTCGTTTTAATTGAAAATGTGGTGTATGAGAGCAGTACATGTAAGAATTCTGATGAAAGGAATGACACCTCCAAATCAGAGACCGATGGAAACCCTATGGTCAAACCAGAGTCTCTCGGTGTCAATTCCACTTCATCAACAAGTACTGTTGATGAAAAGGAAAATCCAAATGAGGAACCATCAGCTGATGAGTCGATGAACCATCCGAGTAAAACCGAAAGTTCATCTAAGTCAGAATCGATGGAACCTCAAACAGATCACTCTGAAGCATCAACCTCTAAACCCACACCTCCCACAAACATCCATGCTAATTTTAATTTCGAGAAATCAGCAAGAGACTTTCTTGATTCCGAATACGAAGAAGAGATAATCTATGAATCACCAAAGATCATTGAGAATAAGAAGCCTCAAAACTTCAAATCCCCAATGAAATCTGATGTTCCTCCATCGATGAAATCTTCGGACAAAGAGAAAGGAAAACTGAGAGATATTAAATCTGCCAACGATAAATCAAAAGGTCCTAGCATAACTTCTAAGTTCATTAAGTTTACTCATGAGCAAAAATAGAAGTGGCCTGCCTCTGAGAAAACTAACCACCACTTTTCCTCTCATTCAGCCGAAGAAAAGTAGTCCTTCCTCAGGAGGAAAGAAGTAAAGACAAAGACCCCTTCAAATAAAAAATCTGAACTAGATAGGAAGTTTGTAAAAACAACCGATGCTAGGACAGGATTTACAACTCCTGCATTTACTTCTTCGTTTCCATCGAATAAAAAGAACATTAGACATACATACCCAAAGCATCATAACTGTCAATGTTTAACTCTTTTTCAAAACCTGAGGAATCACATGTTGACACATCACTACATATTCTCCCAACACGTTTATCGATACAAAGTTAAATATAATGAAAACGTGAAAAAGCCCAAATCCAAGGGCAAGAGAAATATTAATAAACCCAAGCCTGCAAAGGCTAAGGGTAATGAAAAGAGAGTGGTACCCCCTACTAATAAACCCAAGCCTGCAAAGGCTAAGGGATATGGCACTCTAATCAAAGGAAACATCTCCATCAGCAAAGTGGCTTATGTTGAAGGTTTGAAGCACAACTTACTAAGCATAAGCCAATTATGCGACAAGGTTCTTGAAGTCAGGTTCCACAAAGGTTTATGTATCATAGAAACAAAGTCCAGTCAAACAATCATCAAGGCAAAGAGAGAAGAAAATCTCTATCTTCAAGATTTTGAATCCTCTATGGGACAAGACACCCTCTGTCTTGTGTCTCATAAGAGCGATGAAAATTGGCTATGGAATCAAAAGTTCTCGCATCTCAACTTTGATGCACTACGAAAACTAGCCACACAGAAGCTGGTCAACGGAATTCCGGATCTTAAATTTGAAAAAGATCATCTATGCTCAGCTTGTGAGATGGGAAAGCTAAGACGGGCCTCACATAAAACCAAATCAGAAACCTCCTGCACCAAGCCCTTGGACATGGTACATATAGA
>NW_020200668.1:101934-105026 GCF_001531365.2 Cynara cardunculus var. scolymus | reverse complement strand
GAGAGCATCTGATTCATCACTTGGCAAACCCAATGAATCAGAGTTAGCTCATTTATTTGAAGACATCTTCGACGAAGAAGTAATCTCTGGACATGGACCAACTGCAAATTTCGCTTCTAGAACCGATGAAGAACATGAAGTATCCAATGCTAAAGGTACACCTCTTACTGAAACTCATGTTACTTCACCTTCTACTTCTTCTGTGTTTTCAGATCAAAATCAAGAACCAGAGTCTAACTCTGGAGATGATCACTTCGAAGGGGAGCAAGCAGTCCCATCAGTCAATGAAGAACTGCATCATGTTGCTTCAGAACTCTAATCAAGCACCAAATGGACAAAAGATCACCCACCACCAAATCATTGGTGATCCAACATCTGGTGTCAAGACGAGATCTGCCACTGCCAATGAATGTCTCTTCGCCAACTTTCTGAGCATGATAGAACCAAAGAAAATTTCAGAAGCCCTACAAGACCCAAACTGGATAGACGCGATGCACGAAGAATTACTCCAGTTTGAAAGAAACAAAGTATGGTCCCTTATGCCTCTACCCAAAGGGAAGACGGCCATAGGAACCAAATGGGTCTTCCGAAACAAGAAGGACGAAGATGGCATAGTCATAAGGAACAAAGCCAGGCTTGTTGCCAAGGGCTACTGCTAGAAAGAAGGGATAGACTACGATGAGACATGTGCTCCCATCACAAGACTTGAGGCCATCCGGATATTCCTAGCCTATGCAGCTCACAAAGGCTTCAAGGTTTATCAGATGGATGTTAAGTCTGCCTTCCTAAATGGCAAACTTCAAGAAGAAGTATACGTATAGCAGCCCCCTAGGTTTGAAGATCCAAAATATCCAGATTACGTCTACTTTCTAGACAAAGCCCTCTATGTGCTGAAGCAAGCACCCAGGGCCTGGTATGAAACACTATCCACCTTTCTCATCAACAATGGATTCAAAAAAGGTACAATCGATACAACCCTCTATCTCAAAAAGCACAAAGGTGACATATTACTTGTTCAAATATATGTGGACGACATCATATTTGGTTCTACAAATGTAAAAGATTGCGAAAAATTCTCAAAGTTGATGAAAAGCAAATTTGAGATGAGTATGATGGGAGAACTATTTTCTTTCTTGGTCTTCAAATAAAACAAACTTCAAAAGGATCTTTCATCAATCAGTCCAAGTATGTGACTGACCTTCTGAAGAAATACTCTCTCTCAAATTCATCGTCGATGAGAACACCTATGGCTACAGGAGCTAAGTTAATTGTTGATCCATCAGGCAAACCTGTGGATGTAACAACCTACAGAGGCATGATTAGATCACTCCTCTATCTAACTGCTAGTAGACCAGACATTATGTTTGCTACATGTTTTTTGTGCAAGATATCCATCAAATCCTAAAGAATCTCATCTCTCTGCATTCAAGAGGATCTTTAGATACCTCAAGGGAACTCCCTTATTGGGTCTCTGGTATCCAAAGAACTCTGGCTTTGATCTAATAGCCTGCACAGATGCAGATCATGCAGGTTGCAAGCTTGATAGAAAAAGCACGTCTGGAAGCTGTCAACTCTTGGGGGACAAGCTGGTAAGTTGGACTTCTAGAAAACAAACTGTGTCTCAACCTCTACAGCAGAAGCATAATATGTTGCTGCTGCTAGTTGTTGTTCACAAGTTCTCTGGATGAAGACTCAGCTTAAGGACCATGGATTCCATTATGACAAAATTCCAATCCTCTATGACTCCAAGAGTGCTATAGCAATATCTGCAATCCAGTGCAACATTCCAAGACCAAGCATATCGATGTAAGGTACCAATTTCTGAAAGACAATATTGAAAAAGGTAATATAGAAATGTACTTTGTTCCCACTGAGATTCAAATTGCTGACATTTTCACAAAAGCTCTTGATGAGAAAAGATTTTTATTCCTAGTCAGCAAGATGGGTATGCTGAATCTCACCACTTAAATGCAATAAAAGTTCTTAAATCAGAGATTCTCAATATCTCATGGTTATGCCTACAAGTGATACATAGCAATAAGACATAATCAATAAGTACTCCAAACCAGCATCTCTGGTTCTAAAGACCAGAGCCTCTGGCCATGAAGAAACATGTTAATATGGCTCAAAGTTTTTCATCGCCTTTGGAACCAGAGACCTCTGGTCCAAAGCAAATACTTAGCTTTTAATTCACTAAGTATTACCTTCGCAACCAGTGCCTCTGGTTCTATAGACCAGAGCCTCTGGATTCTCACTCTTTGAGACCAGAGCCTTTGGATTCTCATCCTTTGAGACCAGAGCCCTTTTGGACTCCATCGCATTACATCATTCATGTAACTAGAGCCTCTGGTTCTAAAGACTATAGCCTCTGGTTTCCAAGTCCTTTGCAACCAGAGACCTCTAGTTTCCAAATAAGACTTGGCATGCTAAATTCACCTTTCATTCATCTTAAATTGCATATCCAAGACAACCAGAGCCTCTGGTTCTAAAGACCAGAGCCTCTGGATTCATACTCTTTGTAGCCAGAGCCCCTCTGGACCCAAAGAGCCCCCTCCTTTTCTCACTCACATGCACTTAACCATATTTTCATACTTATTTTCATCTCCTTTGCAACCAGAGCCTCTGGTTCTAAAGACCAGAGCTTCTGGATTCATTGTCTTTGAAACCAGAGCCCTCTGGTCTCAAAGACCCATTCATATGCACATCCATTTGCATACTTAGACTTTTTTCATACTACTTTTCATCTTCATTCACAACCAGAGCCTATGGTTGTAAAGACTAGAGCCTTTGGTCACCTCAATCCACATCGTTATTGGTTCTAGGGGGGAGTTTCTAAAACTCAAATCTTATCTACATGCATCATTTGAGGGGGAGCTATTCATTCATCATGAATATCCATTGCATAAATATGCATTTTCCATACCAGAGCCTCTAGTCGTACTATCCAGAGCCTCTGGACTCTTAAATGCTAAATAAATAATGGATACACTATATGTTCAACCAGAGCCCATCTGGTTCTACATAATGGATTGTCAGTGCTTATTTAGAGCCTCTGGTTAGTCATCCAAGGCTTATTTATCATACAATCCAAC
>NW_020200668.1:85065-101579 GCF_001531365.2 Cynara cardunculus var. scolymus | reverse complement strand
TTGTTCCCCATGAACCATTTCAAATTACCCTTCCCTATCCCCGTCTTGACACTTGTCCTCCAACATTAATGGCACGTACAATCAAGACGGCTCACGATCTCCAAATCAACTCACCTTTTGCCAAGCGCCTTCACCTTTCATGATTATTTAAATATTATAATCAGAAAACCGTTTCATGKTCTCCTCCCCCCACCTATATATACCCTTCTTCTACCTCCAGTCATCCCTTATGCTTCCTAAAACCTGCAACTAGACTTTCACACACAAACCTACCTGCAACTGTATCCACAATGGCTTCCTCCGCATCACACGAGTCCAATGACAACGATAGCCGTGTCCAATCCACCGAAGCCGACAGCCGAGCAATCGTCTTTCTACCAATAAAGCCCAACAATCATGCCATCGAGCTTCGAACCACCTTGTTCGACGACAGCTTTGCTGTGATAATAGAGTTCTTCCGTAACTACATCCTTCTACCTGCCCTGACTCTAACCGACAATGGCGTACCTCTAAAGTACGTCCAACAAACTGGCAAACCTGTGAGTACGACCCTGACAGTCGTGGAATAATGGGGGACATTGACGCCCCAAATGATATGATCTGCTCGCTCAAGATCTCTCGGGCAAAAGTCTCTAGGGTTCTGTGCATTCCCACCCGCCGAGAGCTCGACATTGACCAATATGCCGACCAACCCACAACCTCAGACATCCTCTGGTTCATAAAAATGCTAGGTTACAATCGTGACCTACGCAACGCCTCAGATTTCAAAAGGCAGTTTTTGCCGCTAATGTGGAATATGTTCTTTTCCATATTGAGCAGGGCCCTCACCTGCAAGCTAAGGTCGATGGATCAAGGCAACATCAACATAATGACGATTATGTACGGACTCTTCATCGACATCCCTTTTGACTATGCTTTCCTCAAATACAATGAGATCCACTCAGCGATAGTTAAGAAGTGCAAGCTCCAGGCCACCAGCAAGCCCTTGACTTCTGTTTTGTTTCCTCGTTTCCTATCTCTCTTCATAGGGGATGCAATGAGGAAACATAACCTACCGACCGTGGAACCATTCACTCCACTCTTCAAGATGCATGGCCATCATCCTATACTATCAAAGGATGGCTACACCATCGACATGCCAATCTCCAGAGCCATGCTCAGTGTCATCCCAGAGACATCTGAGATCCGAAGAACTTACGAACACTCTCTGCTATCCCATGCACCAAGGGCAGCTACCCCAGAGCGCATAGAGTCATCCCCTCAGTCAAGCGAGGAAGCACAGGAGCCATCTTCATCGGATGATGAAGATGATGATAATGATGATGACACTCCTCGTGCATCCCCGACCCTACACAAACAAATCCCCTTCCCTCTTCCCAAAGGGCAACCACCTCCTCTACCACTAGCGATCAAGGCCAAAGGGGTATTGAACAAGGACGGCCCAGTCCAAACCAAACCCAAACTAGCCATCCAGAGGCCATTCTTCGGGCCTCTGGAGATGATTTAGCTGAGAAACCACGATTTCCATCGCTCCCTTTCCCAACAGAGAGGCGATGCAGACATAAGAGCCACATCACCTCATGGCTCGACACTACCACCCACACACCAAAAAGCATGTGTTGCTTCTGACATTGTTGAACCCCAAGATCGTTCAGAGCGATCTCCCATTCGTGCAGAAAACCCCCCTTTGATACTTGATCTAGCAAAGGGAAAACACACTTACTTCTCTTACCSGGCCTCTGAAGCCGAGGAAGAAGAAGAAGTTGTTGCAACATCAGGAGATAGCTCCTCACTAGAGGGCTATCAAAGGACATGATGGAAGTCCTTCACGACCTATATTTTCACAAGGCAATGAAGGTGCCTCTGGAGCTGAGGCTCAACCTGCAGCATCCGTTGCTGCAGGGGTTACCCCCGTGGCCGATCTGGTAACAAAGGCTGAGTTCTAAGCCTTTGTTGACTCAGTTCAGCGGTCCTTGGAAGACCTAAAACTCATCATCCAAGGGATTGTTGAAAACCCACCATCCATCGATATCACCACCCTTCAACAATCCCTTGCCTCCCTTGCAACCCAAACCCAAGATAATGCAACCCATCTCCAAATGCTGCAACAAACCGTAACCCAACACCATAACACCTCCTCCACCTTTGCCACCCAAAGAAACCAATTGATGATGAACTCCATCGCCACCCTCACGGCCCAGGCAACTGCGACTGATGAGACCTTAGCCTCCATCACYACCCAGATAAACACCATCTCCCAAACCCTTAACACCCTTCCCGCCACCATCCTTTCCCAAATCCCTCAACCAACCCCACAACAAACAAGTTCATCAATTGATGAAACCCTAGCCTTCCTCACCAACCAAATGGCCACCATACAAACCACCCTAAACCAACTTCTAGCCACCATTCTAGCCCAAATACCCCAACCACCACCTCCACCACCCAGCCCTGCAGCACCATCTTTCGAAGAAGCTCTATCCTCCCTTGCTGCAGAGCTTAAAGCCATGATCACCAACCTTCCCATCCCACCCACCACATCCACCTCTACCTCCATACCTCCCCCAGCCTCCTCATCCACTACCTCTGACTATGCCACAAGAGCCGACCTCAGGGCTCTATCCAAGGCACTTATCTCCTCTTTCAATGAGATAAGTGCTAAATGCATTCATAGAGCGGCTCAACTGACCAAGGCTCTCTCCTAGAGCCTTGCTGACCAACAAGAACGCACCACCTCCCTCCTACAATCTATGGAGGTCGATTGAAGAAGAACGGCTATGAGAGCCTACCTGGCCTCCCTCCGCCTCAAGAAGAAGAGAAGCAGAGCTTCATGCTCGGCCAGCCGCCCGTAGAAGAGGCCAAGGCATGAAGATCCAGACCAAGATGATCATGGTCTTGGTCCTCATGAGGGGGAGAATCCGGCTGCTACAACTCAGGAAACACCATCTGAAGATGTCTATAATGCACCTTCAACATCCGATCACCAAACACAAAACCCACCATCATCACCAAACCAAGGAACCCGTGCAAGGGAACCAGAGGCTCAGCCCTCTGAAGATGTACATAATGTACATGTTCCTCTTGCCACCATACCTGAACCCATCGTGTTGAGTTCCTCATCTGATGAAAACCCATCAACCCCACCAACAGAAACCAACCCACCTTTCATCTTAAGGCAAAATTGACTAAGTCTGGATAACAACCAGAGGGTCAATGAATCGACCAGAGATACGATGGAAAGAGCATCTTCATTACCCCTCTGGTCAACAACACTTAGAGTTTTCTTCAGCAGTTCAACCAGAGGCATACGATGAAGATATAAAGATAAGGTTGAAATAACATCCCATGGAAGATAGCTGGAGATAACAAATTGACAGTTGGATTTCAAGTTTATCTTGATTTATAACTTATCCGTACTGTAGATAAACTTTATCTGTTAGTAGAAGATTAGCTAAATAGTCTCGCTAGATAGTTATCTTCTAATTATCCTACTAGTATAAATAGGTGATTAGGCCTATTGTAATCAACGTCGTTTTCAGTTTCATATTAATATTTAATAAAGTGAAATTATTGGCACTCAGGATTGTTCTTTGAATGTTCATACATTGTTCTTGAGTGTTCATCATTTTGTTCATTAAATCACTATAATTTGGTTATTCTTAACTTGATTATTAGTGTTATTGAGAGATCTGAGATCAACAGTAGGGTTAGAGAGTGTGTCAAGCCTTAATAGGAAGGCTTGTCCTTTGCTACAATGAATAGTACAAAAAGGACTATTCATTAGCAGACATCCTTACCTAAAGTTGGTGGGCAATAGAGTCAACTAGTCGGCTTCGTACCGTACCAACATTTAGAAAGGGTATGAGTTTGTCCTTTGTGTGCATAAGGACAAGACAACAACAATCATTCATGGCAAGCTTCCTTTGTTCGCTTAATGCTAGAATAACCTGGAGGTCTCTTCAGTATTCATTGAGGCTTGAGCAGTCTTCACATATTTGTAGACATGCTTGTAATCATGGAGTACCACTACAGATCACGTACTCGCTAGTCTCAAATCTTCAGTTTCAGTCTTCGACTTTGGCTGAAGGTTCTTTGGTGTGAGTGTTGTCTTCTTGAAGTATCGTTGTCTTCGATTGAATTACAATACAAGTTCTTCAGCGATCAGTGAACATGTTCAGTGATGATCGCTGGAACTGAAAAGATCGAAACAAAAATACAACGTATAAGTGAGAAGAGATTATCATCAAATCAATGAGAGAGAGGATCAACAGTATTGTTGTCTCTGATTAAATTACAATACAAGTTATTCAGCGATCACTGAACAGATTCAGTGATGATCACTGGAATTGAAAAGACAGAAACATAAATACATCGTATAAGTGAAAAGGGATTATCATCAAATCACTAAGAGAGAGGATCAATAATCTCCCCCTATTTGATGATAACAAGACAACATAAAGAAAGTTATCTTATCAAATAACAGTAAGAAAAAGTTGCATATAAAGTACATGTCCCTTTTTACTATTTTGGGATCGTTTTCAGTGAATCAGTCTTTGCTTGGGAATTTTTCTTAAGTCATATTTAAGTCAAAATTACAAGGATGGAAACTGAAACTGAAAGCTTATTCACTGACTTATAGATTTTCAGTGAATGTAAAAAGTAACACTCGAGCTCATAGACATGTGTCCCTATTACTTTTTTCAAGGATCTTTTTCAGTGAAGTACAAGAAATACTCATTTTATTATCATTGGTAATATTACAAGTAGTTCAGTACATGTCTAATACTTACATACTAGAAGATTAATCACTGAAATAGACATAGTGAAATAGATTTAGAAGGAAAAGTGAACAATATTACCAAGAGAAACTAATCTAGAACACTTAGATCTATTTAGCTAGGTAAATCTTCACCAAGGTTTCTTCGACGTAGGCATTCCCTTCATATCTTCAGGTCCATGACTTTTCCAGGCATGCTATCATCTATCTAGAGCAAAAGGTAAACCAAATGACCCATTGGACATAGATGTAGCTCTGACATTCTCTGAAATCTAACTTCACCTTCATAGTCTAGAAATATAACTCCTAAATCAGGTTTGAAATGCACAGAGTTAGGTATATAGGGACTCTTATCTGGCAAGTCAAGATTCAGCATAGAAATGTCTATACTCTCATGACCCTTCAGGATTTCATCTAAGGAGAATCTTGTTTCATGTTTGTTTCTTAGGAATGGTGCATCATTAGGATTAGAGAGCTTCTTTTTCTTCTTCCCACCTTTCTTCAGAGAAGTCCTGTCAGGGACTGCGACATTCCTGGACATCCGTTTGATGAGATCGTTGATGGTGTTTTCTATAATCGGCTTATGTCTTGACTTGGATCGTTGAATGGCTTGCCTGATCTTCAGCCATTCGCTCTATCTATAGCGGCCAAGGTAGGAAGTGCACTCGGTGATGGCATCGATATTGTCCCTGGTGATGAGCATTGAGACCAGTGTTCCACCGTCTTTTAAACGTCTGCTGATGCTGATGCTGATGATCGAGCAGGGACTGACTCTCTTCTTCAGCTTTGGTTCGCTCCACCACTTGTCCTTTTCCACCAGCTTCAGGTTCTTCTCATGCTCAACTTCTGCAATGAAAATAAGTTTAGCCTAGGCTTGGATAGCGTTCACCTTCCTCTTGGACTTCTCTTGGGGAGAATCTTCTCAGCTAGTGATTTGGCCATCTTTAAGCTGTGTTCAGTCTGCTTCTTATGAAGCTGTAGCTCTTCTTTAGCACTTAATTCCTCGAGTCTTTTAGCTTCTGAAAGGAAGCCAAACTCACCACCACTAGAGGTACAAAGAGGGATTTTTAGTCTAGTCAGATCAAGTGACTCCTTTATCTGAGCCATCTGCTGGTTGGTGGGAGCAATAGAGACAGGGTTTTCAGGGACCCACTCTAGTCAACCACAGGTAGTTGATCGAATTTGAAGTTGATAGAGTGAAGTGACTACTACCTGAGAAGTAGAGTCTTCAAATAAGGGTTGAGGGATATTGAAAAGTTCCTTCAAATTCTCTTCTTTAGCGACCACTTTGCCTTTTGACTTGTGGTCCTGGTTCTTTGATGGAGCGGACTCTACTTCTCTTTGCTCCCCCTGGGATGCAGAACCTTGAGGGTGACTCCCTTGGTTGCGGTTGTTGGCTTTTGTTACTTGATGGTAAAGTCATCTTCATCATCATCATCATCATCACCATCTAGGTCACTTTCGGGGTCTGGAAGAACAGGTTCGACATCTTCATCATCATCATCTTTGTCTTCATCATCATCATCACCAGCAATAGGTGCAGAGGTGATGGGAAGAGCATCATCCCTTGGGATGGCATCAACCTCCTCAGTTGTAACAGCTTCGATGCTCAGGATTATAGGAGCAGCAACAGCCTCAGCTCTAGGAGCTTCAGCTTCAGCTGCAGAGATTTCTAGAGCAGCAGCATCAGATGGTCCAACAGCGTTGGACCTCATCTGCACCTCTCTAGCTAAGACTTGATAGTATAAGCTAGAGAGTTCATCCACACCTGATGCTGGAGAACCATCATCTCCTCTAGCCTTGACATAGCACTGACTGGAGTTGTCATTGCTTCACGCATCTCATTGAGCTGAGCGTGATCATCGCAGAGAAAGAAGGCGGGATCACTAGAGCAGGTTGACAGACAGCATCCAGGATCTGCTAAAGAAGTTTCATCTACTGAAGAGAGAGAGAGCCTGAGCATCATCAGCCCTGCTAGAGAGAGCAGTAATGGCATCAGTATTGGCTCGAACAGCTTCCCAGAGAGTCAAGAGATGACTCTGTACTTCTTGAACATCTGTTTTGAGAGCTGAGAGGTCCGCTTCATGTTCAGCCGTGAGGCATCTCTTGGTGAACTTCAGTCATCTTGCAGAAAAAAGAATCAACGACTGGGAGAAGGAGTTTGACATCTGATGCCATGTCATAATCCTCGTCTCCATCGTCAATAGCGTCATCTTCCCCTTCTTCTTTCTCCTCTTCTTCAGCCACATACTGAGGCATAGAAGAATGACCTGCAAGAGATGAAGGGTGAGCAACAAGAGGATCAGGGTTAGAGGAAATGAAAGGGTAGGAAGATGGAATACCTAAGGGGTCATCAATGACATCCAAAGGATTGTCACTGGCATGAGCAAAGATATCCTTGAGAGGATGGACGTCTGTATGCTGAGGAGCATCGAGAGGAGCAGCCTCAGGTCCAGTGGTGTATGTTTCAATATCAGGGAAGACAGTCGCTGATACGTCATCAACACGTGTAAAGACCAAAGAAGGAGGAGAACAAAAAATGGTTGAGAAGAGACGTGGGTGTCCGACGATGGTGACACTGATATTCACACCTTCAGTGATTTGGGTCACTGAGCCGGTTGGGGTAGGTGCCACTGATACGAAAGTGATGGGAGGAATCACTGAAGAGCTAGGAGGGTTAGCTAAAATTGCCTCGGGGTTAAGGCTGGTTTCAATAGCTGACACCTGTCGTGAGGTTTCAGCCAAAAACGTGGCTATCCTTTTTTTGGCCTTCTTGGCTCTCTGAGGAGAACCAAGAGTTGGTTGAGAAGATTGTTTGGAGGAGGTTTTGGTGGTTGGGCTAGACGCGGGGGGTGTACCCCTATCCTGGCCACCTGAGGAGAGGAGGTAGTGAGAGATACTATAGAAGAAAGTGTCACATCACTGTCCCTCAACTTATGATCCAGAAACCTGGATCCAAGCTTGGAAACCTGGAGGTTACCTTCTGTGGAGTATTTATCTCCAAAGATCTTAGTGAAGTTCATCGAAAAAAACCTGGTGTAAGGCACCACCTTTTCTCGCTAGCGCTTGTTCAGCTTTTGCACCAGGTCATCGAAAATGACAGCAGGATAATTTATATTGCGACGCTGAATGGCAGAAACACCAATCGTCAAGCCGATCCTTGAGGCCTGGTCCTGACCTCGAATCTTTCCACCCATGGACTGGATGAAGCGAAAGACCAGGTATTGCCAGATCGTTGACATCCTGTTCTTCTCAATCTTCGATAAGGACTTCATGGGAGCATTTGAGTCCTTCTTCATTGGCCATTGATAGCCAATGGGATCGAGACACTCGATGATCTCGGCTGTTGTGGGTTCGCTGTTGAAGGGGCCTTTGGGAAGGCGAAGAGCCGTCCTCATCATGTTCACGCCAAACTTCACTTTCATGTGGTTGAAGGTGAAGTTGACCTGTTCAACTTGGCAGCCATGCTTGTCTTCAACATCCACAACCTTAGTAGTGAACCAGAACTACTGTAGAAGTTCCTTAACCATGATGAGTTCATGATTAAGAGGAAAGCCGAGCGACGACTTTTTGAGAAGGTCAACTGCCTCTTGGTAGTATGCCTTAGATGAGGGAATGTTCAACAAGGAAATATGGTTGTTGGCCTTCAAGGACACTTCATCAAGAGCGAATCCATAATTCTTGGCAGCCATCTATTATAGTAAGAATAAGATAAAACAGTTTGTTAGTTAAAACCAAGATTTGTATTGGAGAAGAATTAAGGTAAGTTTTTGAATCAATAAAAACTTCTTTTGAAAAATCCTTAAAAAAGAATTAGGGTTTTTCAAGTAGAAAGTGTTTAAAAAAATCTGATTATAACCAAGTAAGAGTTGGTTAAATAATCATCATAGTTTAATATTTCAAGAGAACAAGTTTCTTGAGATTATTAAACTTATTTCTTAACAGAAGATTAAAGAAAAGAAGGTTTTGACCTTAAAGATTTAGAGAGAAAAAGGTCGAGAGATTCTTGAGAAGTTGAGAGAGTTCTTGCTTTGGAAATTTTTGCAGAGATTAGTCTAAGAAAGTTTGTAAGCATAAAGAGAAAAGTGGAGGAGAGATATCATAATTATAGTTAGGAGGAGAGAGAAGAAATATGAGAGAGAGAAAAGATGACGGTTGAGGAAAGGGGCCATGATGAAAAATGGCACATTCTCATCAATGAATGGATGGCATTAAATGATGTAGCGTATGACAATACCTTTTTGCATGTCTCAAAGCGTTGCGCATAGTAAATAGAGAATGTTCTCATTAAGACGGTTCATTAACTATTTTCTTTTAAAAACGAAGGGTTTTTAAGAAAACGAAGAGTCACACAGTGTTTAACTAAACACTGAAACGACCTTTTAAAATATTTTAGTCATTGAAGAAGAAAAGTTTCAGTGATAAATTTTAAGACATCAGTGTCAGTGATAAGAGAATCACTGAACCTGACATTTAAAAAAAATTTGAATCACTGATCAAAAAGATTTAGTGATCATTTTTTATTTTTAAGAGAACAAGTATAAAGATATACTTTTGTATGGTCAGTGATATAAGAATCACTGAAACCAGCTTTTAAAACTTTTAAGTCACTGAAGAAGAAAAGCTTTAGTGAAGGTTTTAAGTTTTGAAGAAAAACAGAAGAGTAATCATACCTTAGAGAGAATAGATATATTTACTCAAAAGTTCAGCGTCAGACATAGAGCACTGAATCATTTCACTTACTGAGTGATGTTAATAGCTGAAGATTAGTCTTTAGTGTTTAGCATCCCAGTTCGTTGATCAAGATGTTGAATCTTGTCTCATCAAGAGACTTAGTGAAAAGGTCAGTGAGCCGGTACTCAGTTGGAACGAAGTGAAGTTCAATATCACCATTCATAACATGATCTCTGATAAAATGATATCGGATCTCAATATTTTTGGTCTTGGAGTGAAGTACAGGATTGTTTGCAATTGCAATAGCACTAGTGTTGTCGTAATAGATAGGAACTTTTGAAAATTGAAGATCATAATCCAATAGCTGGTTTTTCATCCAAAGAATTTGGGCACAGCAACTACCAGCGGCTACGTATTTAGCTTTAGCTGTTGATGTGGACACTGAGTTTTGCTTTTTGCTTGTCCAGCTCACCAACTTTCCACCTAGAAGCTGATAGCCTCCAGTGGTGCTTTTCCTATCAATTTTGCAACCTACAAAATCATTATCCGAATAACCGATTAGCTCAAAGCCTGAACCTTTAGGGTACCAAAGACCTATGTTAGGAGTTTCCGTAAGATATCTGAAGTTGCGTTTTATAGCAATCAGATGGGATTCCTTTGGTTCAGCTTGATATCTTGCATATAGACATGTAGAATACATGATATTAGGTCGACTAGCTGTCAGGTACAGCAAGGAGTCGATAATTCCTCTATAAACAGTAACGTTTACAGGCTTTCCATTTGGATCCTTGTTGAGAGAGAGTGAAGGAGCCATTGGAGTCTTCATAGATGAGCTATTTGATAGATCAAATTTCTTCAGCATGTCACAAATATGCTAACTTTGATTGATAAAGATACCTTTATCTGATTGTTTGATCTGGAGACCTAAAAAGAAGGTTAGTTCTCCCATCATGCTCATTTGATATTCTTTCTTCATGCGATCAGCAAACCGAAAACACAAAGAAGGATTAGTGGAACCAARTATAATATCATCGACATAAATTTGGACTAGAATGATGTGACCCTTAACTTTCCTAAGAAATAAGGTCTGGTCAATCTTTCCACGAACAAATTTCTCAGAGATAAGAAATGAGGAAATGGTATCATACCAGGCACGAGGAACCTATTTTAACCCATAAAGAGCTTTATCCAACCTATAGACATGGTTTGGATACTTAGGGTCAAGAAACCCTGGAGGTTGTTCAACATAAACTTCCTCTTGAAGTTTTCCATTTAGGAAAGCACTTTTTACATCCATATGGTAGACTTTAAAGTCTCTATGAGCAACAAAGGCTAGGGAGAGTCGAATTGCTTCGAGTCTAGCCACTGGTGCAAAGGTTTCATCATAATCGATCTCTTCTTCTTGTCTATAACCCTGAGCAACAAGTCGAGCCTTGTTACGGGTTACCACACCATCTTCATCCAACTTATTGCGATAGACCCATTTGGTGCCTATCACTGATTTGTCAGAAGGACGTGGGACAAGGTACCAAACTTTGTTCCTATCAAACTCAATGAGCTCCTCTTGCATGGCAAGGACCCAACTAGGGTCAGAGATAGCATCATTGATTTTCTTGGGTTCAACTAAAGAAAGAAAGTTGACAAAGAGACATATATTAGCTAGACCACGACAAGTCTTGAAACCTGCATCTGGATCACCAAGAATTTGATGAATTGAATGGTCTTTTATCCATCGCTGAGCTGGTAGAGGAATTTCATCTGAGTAGGTAAGTTCAAGAACAGAGCATGAGACTTCAGCTACAGTTTCTTCAGCGATTGGGACAATCGCAAAAGGAGCCTCAGATTCAGTGACTGAAACAGGTTCAGATACTAAAGACATTTCATTCACTCATTGATCAGTGTTTGGAGTAAAAGAAGGAATACAGCTAATGGGCATGGCAACGATCTCTGAAGAAGATGCGTTGGAGTGATTAGTTGTTACTAATTTGATTGGTGGATCATCTTCAGCTTCAGAGGATTCAGTGTTGAGAGGAGCACTGTAGGAAGCTTCAGGTTGTCCATAGTGAGAGAACATCCAGTTTTCTAATTCATCCTCATCATTTAAGATGAGTCTTGAATTAGCTGACTGAGATTCGTCAAAGGTGACATGGATAGATTCTTCTATCATCTGTCTTCGTTTGTTGAATACTCTGAAGGCTTTGGATATTGAAGAATATCCAAGAAAGATTCCTTCATCAGCTTTGGGATCAAACTTTCCAAGTTGGTCACGATTGTTGAGAATGTAACAAGTACAACCAAATATATTAAGAAAACTTATAGAAGGCTTTCTTCCATGAAAAAGTTCATAGGCTGTCTTCTTGAATCTATTAACAATCAGCGATCGATTTTGAGTGAAACAAGCGGTGTTGACAGCTTCAGCCCAGAATTGAGTAGGGAATGGATTCGCTAAGCATTAATCGAGCAACCTCTATGATTGTTTGATTTCTCCTTTCAGCGACCCCATTTTGCTGAGGAGTCCTCACTGAAGAAAAGTTATGATAGATTCCCTTGTTCTCAAAGAAGTTATCCATAGTACTGTTGTTGAATTCAGTACCATGGTCACTTCTAATAGATCGTACCTTGATGTTATTGAGTACTTCTAATCTCTTGATGAACGAAATGATTTCTTCAGGTGCTTCATCTTTGGATTTGAGAAAGAAGACCCAAGTGTACCTGGCATGCTCATTAACTATGACGAGTGTGAACTTCTTTCCAGCTATGGATTGAACGTTGACTGGACCAAAGAGATCCATGTGCAGTAGCTGAAGAGGCAAAGTCACTGAAGTGATTTGCTTAGACTTAAAGCTAGCTTTTGTGTGTTTTCTTTTTTCTCATGCTGAGCAAAGAGATTCCTTTGCAAAAGAATGTTGAGGAAGACCAGTGACAAGATCATTTCTTGACAGCTCGCTGAGTGTCTTGAAGTTGAGATGAGAAAGTCGTTTGTGCCATAGCCAGTTAATGTGTGACGAGGCTTTAGAGAAGAAGTAGTTGTTCTTAGTTGTAGTAGAATTCCTATTGATGATATATACATTCTCTAGGCGAGAACCGGTTAGGGAAACCTTATCATCTTTCTCAAAGACATAACATGAATCCTTTGAGAATTTTACTCTGTAGTCTTTATCACACAGTTGACTGATGCTTAGAAGATTGTGCTTCAGTCCTTCAACATATGCAACTCGCTTGAACGTTGTTGCACCATTGGTTAATATACCAAAACCTTTAGTATATCTTTTTCTGTTTCCACCAAAGGTTACGGAAGGTCCTCTTTCTTCCTTGAAATGAGTTAACAGAGATTTGTCTCCATTCATATGTCTTGAACATCCGCTATCAAGATACCATGTACCTTTGACGTCTTACACAAGGAAACAATTTAAGAATGTTATTGGTACCTAGCTATTGGGGTCCAGCGTTGTTAGAGGCATCATCCACTGGTGCTGAGGAATCAGTATCAACAGATGGCATCACTAAACCTGAAGATGTTTGAGTGGAAGGAGGAACAACCTCTGACACTACTAAAGTAGTTTCAGTGGAAGTCTTCATTGAGTCTGATGAAGAGTCTTTAGTGGTTGGAACTACAACGTCTGATGCTGAAGACTTGTCAGCAGGAGTTGTCTTCGCTAAGCTTGAAAAAGAGGCTCCAGCGGTTTGCATCACTTTTGTTGCTTTTCCAGCCTTAGTGGAGGATTTCACCTTGGTTGATTTCTCAACCTTGGCTACTTTCTTGCCCTTAGCTGGTGAACCAGCCTGGGCGGCAGAAGTACACTTGCTGGCAATATGTGTATTTTCACCACAGTGTTTGCACATCCTAAAGCTGAATGTAGCTTTGGGGCCAGGAAATATCAGATTAGAAGAGAGACCAGCTCCAAGGATTCCCTTCTCATTGGTTCTTAGAGAACCTTTGAGGCTTTGGATTCCTTAGGTGAAAAGTTCACTTGAGCTGAGACTTGGATTTCTGAGAGGATTCAGATTTTCTAGTCCCTGAAGAAGAAGCTTTACAAGCTGAAGGAATAGACCTTGATCTATTGGACTTGTTAGACTTCTTAGGAAGAGGTGCTGTGACAATGGATTTACCTTTGTATTTGCAGCCTGAACTTGAAGGAGTTCCTTCAAGATGACTCTCAGTGAGAGAAGACTGAGAGGAAGAAGTGTCAGGAATGGAAGAGACGAAGGTTCCAAACTTAAGCATGGACCTGTCAGTGACACGTTCTTTTTTATCATAGGAGAATCCTAGACCAGTCGTTATCTTGGCGGGGATCTGAGCGTTGATGATCTTAGAGGCTTTGAGAGAAGCTTTACACCACCCTTCAATGGTAGCCTTCTCAGCCTTAAGTTTAGCGATTGCTCGCTTACGCTCAGCGATAGCCTTTTCGCGTTCAATGGGGATGGCTTGGTTTACAATGACCTGATCCTTAAGATTTTCCTCAATATAGGTCAGCTCTTTGATCTTAGAATGACAAATCTTCAATTGTTCTTGAAGATCAAGTTTAAGCATTTCTGCTTTAGATTTTCCATTGAGGGCATCGTAAAGATTCACCGTCAACATATCTAGTGCAGATAGGCTAGAGGAAGAAGAGGAGGGTTCATTCATGATACATACCTGAGTTGTAGAAGAGGTAGATCACTCATAAGAAGTAGATTCCTCTGAAGATTCTTCAATAACATCCTTGGCCATCAAGCAAAGATATGTTGTATCTTCCTCATCAGAAGATGATTCATCGGATGAATCAGCACAATCATGCTCTTCAGCGATAAGACCCTTTGCCTTTCACTGGTTGTTTTTCACCTTCCTGTACTTCTCCTTCAGTTTTAAGTACTTTTCATTCTTGGATCTGAAGGAGGATGGGTTTTTGAAAGATGGCGTCATAGCATTCTTTGATCTGTATTCACCTGTATAATGTCCAGTACGGTGACAATTGTAGCAGACTGCTGAGGCCATGTCTATTCTTTTAGACATTGGCTTTTCCTTAATGGTCAGCAGGGGAGATCTACGGTAGTTGCTTTTGCTAGCGAATCTCCTAAAAGATTTAGTTAAAAGCGTCAGGGATTCATCAAAATCTACTAGATCAAATTCTGGAATATCCTCAGAGTTAGAAGAGTCTATCTCGGTAATAACAACAGGAGGAAGAGAAGAAGTAAAATAAGTAGAAAGGGTTTCACCTGAAGTAGCTTCAGAGATCAAAGCTAAAAGAGAGCTTTTCATTTCCTTGGAATCTTTGACTAGATTCCTCTTCAGTTAACGATATTGCTCATGATTAAGCAAAATCCGGTAGAGAGTAGAGAGAGATAAGGAGGACATGTCATTGGACATCTTAAGATACATGGAAAAGATGTCCCAAGACCTAGGAAGACATTCCAGAAACTTAGTTAAAGTTTCAAAGTTGGAATATTTCCTACCCACAGCCCTTAGATCAATGAGAAGACAATTAAAATGTCGATGTACTTCAGACAGCGTTTTAGTCTTTCCATAGAGAAAGCTTTCGTACTGCCTTACTAAATTGATCTTTTTAGATTCTTGAACCTGAGTGGTTCCTTCATATTGAACACAAAGTGTGTCCCACATGGATTTAGATGTCCTGAGCTTCATCACTGAGTGATAAATCTCAACAGAAAGATACATAGCTATTATAGACCTAACACGAGTGTCTATAGCTATTTTCTTCTTGTCTTCATCACTCCACTGATGAAGGAGATTTGTAATTTTCCGTTCAGGAATAGTGGCAGTCGTAGCTATTGCTGGAAGAGCCGGAGAAATAGCAAATGGTACATATGGTCCATTTTTTTATATAGTGTGGAATTTCAGGATCCACACCTTTTAGAAAGAGGGACATCTGGTTCTTCCATAGACTAAAGTTGTCATGAACGAACTGAGGAGGTTTGGCAAGAGAGCCATTGTCTTGAATGTGTGTGTTTGTGTTTTGCAAAGCCATTTGAAAAACAGTAAAGTTATATAGAGAAGAAGATAAATAATGTAGAAAAACAACCAAACAACTTAGAGAAGATAGAACACTACTCTGATACCACTTGTTGGTCCCTTGGGGGTCTACAAGATATGTATAACAGTTTGTAGAAGGAGGAGATGAATACAAACACAGTATTTTCAAATTTAATATGTATATTGATAAGAGAAGATCAATACAAATTTTACAAGACTGTTTGCGGACAGATAAGGTAAGAAAACCTATCTAAACAATCTTTTGTTAAACACAGAATCTTAGCAAATGAGAAAAGATATGCTGTAAAGAAAAGTTCTTTTACTTAAGCTCTAGAATGCTCAAAGTAAGAATTAGGTTAAGAGAGTGTGTTGCGTGCGCACTCTGCATGGAGAAGAAACACTTCTATTTATACCTATTGCATTCAATGCACATTTAATGCAATATGGTAGTGTTAAAGTGCATGTCAAGATTTAAGGGGAAGGCTTGTCCTTCACTACAGTGAATAGTACAAAAAGCCTATTCATGAGTGTAACATCCAAGTTTCAATATACCCAATTAATTGCTTAGAATAATTTATTGGGTTATAGTGGGTTTATGTTTTAGTGGGAGTTTGTTGGTCTATTTGGACACTTAGATGGGCCAAGCCGGCCCAACTCAAGTTTAGCATTATAAAATAGGAGATTTGATCCATTTTTCCATATCATCTATGTCTAGAACTCTCACCTACACTTAAGGTGCGATTTACACATATTTAAGGTTAAACCTTCAAACCATGAAGATCCATGTTAGATTCTTGAAGATTAAGTGTTAATCATCAAAGGTATGCTTCTAATTTCAAGTTTATTTCAAGTAGAAGTGTATAAATTAAAGGCTAGGTAAGTAACATGCAGTGAGTTTTATAGCTAAATCTGGGTTTAAGTATGGTAAAAACAGGGGTTTAACAGAGGATTTTACAAGAAGTGTAAATAGGATAATCAAGATTTAAAGTGTATAATTTAAGGTTGAGATATGGTTGGTTTTGATTCTGAAATGTTTACTCCAGGGGCTGTTTTTAAGGCTAATTAGAACCTTTGAAGGTTTATCGCTATTGT
>NW_020200668.1:82923-84935 GCF_001531365.2 Cynara cardunculus var. scolymus | reverse complement strand
TGGTTGTATTCACGTATCCCGAATGATAAGGAGCCGGGGGTGAATACTTGCACGGGCCCTGTAAATGAAGAGGGTATGGTGCACATAAAAACTACATTTTGAAAATGGTACCTTTGTTGTTGAACACCCTTTTGGGCTGAAATTGATCTTATTTATCTTAAAAAGTCTTTATAAGCGCTGTATGTTAAGATTGGAAATTCAAAGTTTTTATGCTGTGATGAAATGGCCAAGTTTGGAATTTTGGGTCCTTTGAGACCATTGACCCTCTGGTTGTATTGAGACCATTGACCCTCTGGTTTTATTGATCCATCGATCCTCTGGTTGTATTGAGACCATTGACCCTCTGGTTGTATTGATCCACCGATCCTCTGGTTGTATTGACACCATTGACCCTCTGGTTGTATTGATCCATCGATCATCTGGTTGTATTCAGACCATCGACCCTCTGGTTGTATTGATCCATCGATCTTCTGGTTGTATTGAGACCATTGACCCTCTGGTTGTAATGATCCATCGATSCTCTGGTTGTATTGAGACCATCGACCCTCTGGTTGTATTGATCCATCGATCTTCTGGTTGTATTGAGACCATCGACCCTCTTGTTGTATTGATCCATCGATCCTCTGGTTGTATTGAGACCATCGACCCTCTGGTTGTATTGATCCATCGATCCTCTGGTTGTATTGAGACTATTGACCCTCTGGTTGTATTGATCCATCGATCCTCTGGTTGTATTGAGACCATCGACCMTCTGGTTGTATTGATCCATCGATCCTCTGGTTGTATTGAGACCATCGACCCTCTGGTTGTATTGATCCATCGATCCTTTGGTTGTATTGATCCATCGATCTTTTGGTTGTATTGAGACCATCGACCCTCTGGTTGTATTGATCCATCGATCCTCTGTTTATATTGATTCATCGATCCTCTGGTTGTATTGATCCACCAATCCTCTGTTTGTATTGATTCATCGATCCTTTGGTTGTATTGATCCACCAATCCTCTGTTTGTATTGATTCATCGATCCTTTCGTTGTATTGATCCACCAATCCTCTGTTTGTATTGATTCTTCGACCCTCTGTTTATCCATCGTCCCTCTGGTTGTATAGACCAGCGGCCCTCTGGTTGCACAGTGTTTTGGACAATTTTATCAGAATATTTTTTGAACAAATTCTTAATTAAACGACTCTTTGGTTCTGCTTCGCTTATGATTTGCTTTGTACTTATAATATATATAAATATAAGCTTTGGTATAATCTCACTAAGCCTTGTGGCTTAATCTTTTAGAATGAACTTTCTTTTTAGGAAAGCCGATAGCTGCCCAGGTAAAGGATTAGACGGTTTAGATCTGCTGTACGAGTATCGTTTGAGTCGGATCTAGGTATATAATACTTTTGAGTAGATATATTTGTATTTTATGGATCCGACTTATGGTACTGAAAATCGTCTTTTGCAGACTATGTTATTTTGTCTTTTGGTGGAAATYTATAACATATATCCCGTATTTGTTTGGAGACTGTTTTATGGAAATATTTATTTGGATAAATAGTTTCTTTTATTCAAAGAGCGTAACTGAKGTTACAATTATGGTATCAGAGCGCGGTTTAAGCGAACTGAATATCAGAAATGGTATTTAGACTTAAACCTAAGCATTGAGATCGTATAGTAACTAAGTGATGATGATACGGGATATGGACCAATAGAAAGACCTAAGATGGATGAGGACCTAGGATTAGGAAATATAATTGATATATTTATGTTACGTTTTTAGTTCGATGTCGGATCAAGACGAGGCGAGTCACACTCCACTGAACCCCAATGTCGGAGAAAATGTTCCGTGTAACACCAGTAATAATGAGAATGCTCCGATATCCCCTCGTACCGAGAGGCTCATGAAACACATGATGGATCAGCTTCAGATGGCGTTAGAACAACAACGACGCGAATTTGAGAAGCGGTTGTTGGAAGAGCGTGAACGTAATAATGCCTCAAAATCTGATGATAGAGGTAAG
>NW_020200668.1:77966-79908 GCF_001531365.2 Cynara cardunculus var. scolymus | reverse complement strand
TGGGTCCCTAGGCTTGGTGGATTGCGAGAAGAAGTTCTGACGGAGGCACATAGATCAAGATTATCTATCCACCCAGGAAGTACTAAGATGTACCATGACTTACGCATAGATTATTGGTGGCCGGGAATGAAAACGGACATCGGGCGTTACATTGAAAAATGTATCACATGCCTGAAAGTAAAAGCAGAACACCAGAAGCCATATCGGAGTCTTCAACCTCTTGAGGTCCCCGTGTGGAAATGGGAAGAGTTAACTATGGATTTGGTYACCAAACTGCCAAAGACTTCTCGGCAGCATGATAGTATATGAGTTATCGTTGATAGGCTGACTAAATCAGCACTATTCCTTCCAGTCCGTGAATCGTACTCCATAGAACGTTGGGCTCAGTTGTATGTAGATGAAGTTGTAGCTCGATATGGAGTGCCTGTGAAAGTTGTCTCTGATCGCGACTCTAGATTTACTTCTAACTTCTGGACCGGTTTTCAACGTGAGTTGGGTACACGACATGCGTTCAGCACGGCTTATCATCCTCAAACCGATGGTCAATCTGAATGTACCATTCAGACACTCGAGGATATGTTACGAGCATGCGTTCTGGAATTCGGTGGTAACTGGGATACTCATATGCCCTTAATTGAGTTCTCTTATAATAATAGTTATCATTCGACAATCGGCATGGCCCCTTTCGAGGCTTTGAATGGACGTAAGTGTCGTACGCCTCTTTGTTGGAGGGAAATTGAAGAGAAAGTGTTGACGGGGCCCGAACTTGTGCAAATCACAAGTGATAAGATTCAAGTGATTAGAGAAAGAATGAAAGCGGCCCAGGATCGACAAAAGTCCTACGCAGATCGTCGTAGAAGACCGATCGAGTTCTTGGTCAGTGATTTAGTAATGCTGAAGGTTTCCCCGTGGCGTGGTGTGCTCCGATTTAGAAAGCAAGGGAAACTCAGTCCACGTTTTATCGGTCCATTCAAGATTATTGAACGAGTTAGGAAACAATCCTACCGTTTAGAACTACCCGAAGAATTAGCTGGTATACATGATGTTTTCCATGTCGGCTATCTACGAAAATGTTTGGGCAAACATGAAGAAGTAGTACCCTTGTCGGAAGTTAAGATAAATGAAAAACTTCGATATGCCGAAGAGCCCGAAAGTATCTTGAAAGAGCGGACAGTGACATTGCGCAATAAGGAGGTAGATTTGGTATTAGTGAGGTGGAAACATCATCACGGGTCAAATTGGACGTGGGAACGCAAAAATGAGATGAAGGCAAAATAGCCATCATTATTTTCGCAACAGTGATTTCGGGGACGAAATCCTCAAAAGGAGGAGGTATTTGTAACATCCAAGTTTCAATATACCCAATTAATTGCTTAGAATAATTTATTGGGTTATAGTAAGTTTATGTTTTAGTGGGAGTTTGTTGGTTTATTTGGATACTTAGATGGGCCAAGCCGGCCCAACTCAAGTTTAGCATTATAAAATAGGAGATTTGATCCATTTTTCCATATCATCTAAGTCTAGAACTCTCACCCACACTTAAGGTGTGATTTACACATATTTAAGGTTAAACCTTCAAACCGTGAAGATCCATGCTAGATTCTTGAAGATTAAGTGTTAATCATCAAATGTATGCTTCTAATTTCAAGTTTATTTCAAGTAGAAGTGTATAAATTAGAGGCTAGATTCTGTTTTTGAAAGATTATAAAGGATAATATTGATTATTGTGTGAATCGGAAGCTATTTTGTGTAGGTAAGTAACATGCAGTGAGTTTAATGGCTAAATCTGGGTTTAAGTATGGTAAAAACAGGGGTTTAACAGAGGATTTTACATGAAGTGTAAAATTGGATAATCAAGATTTAAAGTGTATAATTTAAGGTTGAGATATGGTTGGTTTTGATTCTGAAATGTTTACTCCAGGGGCTGTTTTTAAGGCTAATT
>NW_020200668.1:47274-77203 GCF_001531365.2 Cynara cardunculus var. scolymus | reverse complement strand
ATCGACCCTCTGGTTGTATTGATCCATCGATCTTCTGGTTGTATTGACACCATCGACCCTCTGGTTGTATTGATCCATTGATCCTCTGGTTGTATTGAGACCATCGACCCTCTGGTTGTATTGATCCATCGATCCTCTGGTTGTATTGAGACCATCGACCCTCTGGTTGTATTGATCCATCGATCCTCTGGTTGTATTGATCCATCGATCTTCTGGTTGTATTGAGACCATCGACCCTCTGGTTGTTTTGATCCATCGATCCTCTGTTTATATTGATTCATCGATCCTCTGGTTGTATTGATCCACCAATCCTCTGTTTGTATTGATTCATCGATCCTTTGGTTGTATTGATCCACCAATCCTCTGTTTGTATTGATTCTTCGACCCWCTGTTTATCCATCGTCCCTCTGGTTGTATAGACCAGCGGCCCTCTGGTTGCACAGTATTTTGGACAATTTTATCAGAATATTTTTCGATCAAATTCTTAATTAAACGACTCTTTGGTTCTGCTTCACTTATGATTTGCTTTGTACTTATAATATATATAAATATAAGCTTTGGTATAATCTCACTAAGCCTTGTGGCTTAATCTTTTAGAATGAACTTTCTTTTCAGGAAAGCCGATAGCTGCCCAGGTGAAGGATTAGACGGTTTAGATCTGCTGTACGAGTATCGTTTGAGTTGGATCTAGGTATATAATACTTTTGAGTAGATATATTTGTATTTTATAGATCCGACTTATAGTACTGAAAATCGTCTTTTGCAGACTATGTTATTTTGTCTTTTGGTGGAAATCTATAACATATTTCCCGTATTTGCTTGGAGACTGTTTTATGGAAATATTTATTTGGATAAATAGTTTCTTTTATTCAAAGAGCGTAACTGATGTTACAATGAGCAGACATCCTTACTTAAAGTTGGTGGGTAATAGAGTCAACTAGTCGGCTCCGTACCGTACTAACATTTAGAAAGGATATGGGTTTGTCCTTTTTGTGTATAAGGACAAGACAACAACAATCGTGTTTGGCAAGCTTCTTTTGATCGCTGAATGTTGGAATGACCTGGAGGTCTCTTCAGCATTCGCTGAGGCTTGAGCAGTCTTCACACATATATATGCAGGGTTGTAATTACTGAGTACCGCTTCAGATCACTTTCTCGCCAGTCTCTAATCTTTAGTTTCAGTCTTCGACTTTGGCTGAAGGTTATTTGGTGTGAGTGTTGTCTTCTTGAAGTATCGTTGTCTCTGATTGAATTACAATACAAGTTCTTCAGCGATCACTGAACAGATTCAGTGATGATCGCTGGAACTGAAAAGATAGAAACATAAATACATCGTATAAGTGAAAAGAGATTATCATCAAATCACTGAAAGATAGGATCAACATTCTTTCCTACCAGTCATGTGTTTAGAGCATCCAGAGTCTAAGAACCACACATACCGGTTTACCTGCACATTGAATTAGTTGGATTTAGGTACCCATTTCAGTATGGGTTCTTTTAGATTAGCCCGAGTTGGTGGTATGTTGTAATTACCAAACCAACTTTCTTTGAAAATAAATTTCTTTTTCATGAAAGATATAGCATAATGGATAACACGATGAGCATTAAAAGAAGTAAAAGGTACAAATTCGTCCCATCGACAAAAAGAACAACTCATTTTGCTTTTCTTTATATCAAACATTTCACTAAATTAATATCTCTTTACAGTGTTATTCAATACAGAACTAGCAAAATGGTTCTTCCTCTACAGATTTGATGATTTATGTGTATCTACAGACGTAGATCCTTTCACTTTCCAGACACGCTTAAACTTCAATGAATTATTTTAAACATGAGAAACAAAATCATCATATTTAGATTTACGATGAACTTTATGTTTCAGATTTTTCTCAGTACTCTTCTTTTGTTTCTTCGAATTTCTTTTGGTTTTAATTCTTTTGTAATACACATTCTCATAAACAGGTTTTTCTTTAAAGATCTTTTCACAATCTGGCGCCCTGTCAGATTCCACAGTCTTTTCAATTTTAAAAATAAATTCTTCATGACTGGGCAATTGTTTAGAAAAATCAAACTAGTCAATCTCTTTATCTAAACAAGAATCCAAATTTAATATTTTTGAAAAGTTAAGCTCTTGAGTTGAAAATTTTAAGCCTTCAGATTCAGAAGAGTCACTTGAGGATTTAGAACAGGAGAAATATTCAGACTCGACTTGTTTCACTTTGACTTTTGAATTTTCAAAACTTTCAATTTTATTTGAAAATTCTTCTTTTTTCTTTAGAATAAAAGTCTTTCTTTCTTTAAAATTCTTTCTAGTTGAACCATGTGTGTCCCTAACAATCAATCTTCCATGAATCCTTCAATTTCAACAATGGCAGAATATATTTCTTGTAAGAACACATAGTGAAGGAGAGAGAGAAAGTCAATGCACTCAATATTGGTCAAACTTTCATACGTATATATTGATATTATAATATGGCTCTCTTCTAAAATTACAAAGCCAACACCCTTTATATAGGATCAAATCTATAGACAAAAGTCAAAGTCAATCAGTCCTATGAAAAGTCAAACAAGATGACTTTTACACAATTATAGACAAAAATAACTTTCAAGACGAATACAATTTTACACTGATTTTCATTCCTAACATTCTCCCCCTTTGTATTCAGACTTGAAAGAATTTCCGCGCTTTAAGTCTCGTTTGAACTTTGTAGCTTTAAGCCCACTATATCTTCTTCAAAAACCAACTTCAACTCGAAATCTTCAGACAATCATTTGTTGAGAAAGATCTTCTAACATTCTCCCCCTCGAATATAGAACAGCAATGATCTTCTCTTTTGACAATGTAGATCAGAAACAATAACAAACTTCAGAGTTGATCTTCAGTAAACCGTTGTAAAAATGGATCTTCATATTCAACATCTCTCAGTCATTTTAGCATCGGAATAATTTTCTGTAATCATCTCCAGTCGCACTCCTTTTGAGTCTTTTGCCATTATTGAAGTTACTCCCCCTTGATCTTTACATCAGATTCCTCTTATAATGTTCGGAATTGGACATTTCATTCATTATTACATATTCCCCTTATGTTGGAATGAGAATCATTCCATCATACACAAGAATGAATGAAATCCTCCGCGTATGCCGTCAATTCATGAAATTGTAAGTAGATCTTTGCAAATCCACTTATTTAATCTTTTCAGATTAAGAGAATGGGAAGGTAACACTCAATTTCAACGAATGAAATTGTTTTCAATCTTATAAAAATATTGGCCTATGAGTATAACAGATATACTCAGTACAACGGATGTACTGTATATATGAGACTTTTTGAGGCTCATCTCACCAGGACTTCCATTTAATCATCTATGAATGTTTTGGCAAAATAACATATAAAATGCAATCTGTGTAGTGTAGAAAGATAAAGCAACTAATGCTTCTGTTTAGGCTCAAAAAGATAAACCGTGTAGACTACACAAATTTATCAGACTCAATTAGTGATAAAAAAAACTTGAAGGGGGACATATATCATTCTGATTCAATATCAACTTTCTCCGAATGAGAAATTGATAGATGATGAACTGCGTACCCTAAGTGTTATTGAAACACTTAATTGTTGAGAGATAAATGAGTAGCTGGTGGGGTTGTGACAAGAATTGGCCTGGGCTTTGCCTTTTTCAATATTAGTCTCGAAAGAATTGAGAACTAATAGATTATGTGGTATGCCCGGATTTTAGAAATCTGGCACAGGATTCTTATGTTCTTTCAATCCTGACACAATTCTCGTCAATTCTTTTAGCTCACAACATCTACCCCTCTCATTTTCATTTTAGTCTAAGCACACAAACCCTTTTGTATATTAAGCTCACTCAGATATGGTTGTCCTATTGGGTTGGTCTGTCAGTTCTGACATTCCATAGAGGTATTTTTGATAAGCACTCAGTCCCTCCAAAAATTTAGCATTATGCACAGTTGATCACAAACAATTGATCAAGAATATTATTGCAAATAAGCACAATGATCAGATAAAAATTATTGATCAAGAAATTTGGCTTTAAGCACAACTAATGAAAGAATGATGCAACAATGATCAAATTATTCGATATGCGAGAGAAATGAATGAAGATCTGTAAGAACAAGTTTATAGATTCTGATTAAAAAAATTAAATGTATATCAATCAAAACAAAAAAAACCAGAAAGATCAACATTTGAATACAGACGAGTGTATTATCACCAAAAATGATTTATATAAGAGACGTGATAATAACAGTTTGAAGAATAGCTGAAACAGGTATTGGAGTTATGTAGGATGAGATATTACGCAAGTAAAATATCAGGAAATACCTGCTCAGAAAATGTACTCTTTTTCCCAAAACAAATCATTTTCCAAAAACATATATTGAAAACTTCTAGAGACTCCCCCTAGAAAGTTGATTTTAGTAATGTTTCATATTAGCTCAAAAGAATAAAAATGGAAACATGTTTAGCACGGGTCATAAACTGGGTGTTTAGAAACCACACTAGGTAAAGCACGGGTCCTTAATTGAGTTGTTCAGGAAGCCTCGTTTGGATCAAATTACAACTCCCCCCTACATTGGTGTATCACTGATATGATATTCTAATCAGCACAAAATTGACACACCTGCAAAATCAGATCAAACAGATTTTGGTACCTAAATGAATTTGGGTCTTATTTTGTTAGTATTAGGCTGGGGTATGTTCTAACTACCAAACCATCTATCTCAATTAGATATCTTCTTTTTAGCACTTTGAACAGGATGATCAGAAATAAAATATGATCCATACCAGTTATTGTGATCATACCTGTTCTTACCTGTCCAGTTGTTCTGATAACTGTTATCTCCATGCCACCTATTGAACCTTTTCTTATTGATAAACTTATTGGTTTTGCATGTTGAGCACATAATCCTTCTCTTGCTAAGATTGATCAGATCATTAGTAGATCTCACAATGCAAGGAAGAACAGAGTTAGTAACAACAAATGTGTGAGATGAAACACAATCAGATTTATTAACCCAAATGTTTTTAACCTTAGAAGATTTATTGGGTGATCTGATAACATACCCTTGATAAAACTGATTAGAAGAATGAGAATAGTTCTTAGAAACAGTAGATTTAGGGCTGCTTGAATAACTGTTCGATTTGAAACACTCATAGAAGCTAGTTTTACATTGTGATGGAGAACCAATTGATCTTTGTGCACAAGAAAAGTCTTTGACTTTTTGTAAAAGCTGGTCTCTTTCAGCAGTAACTAAATCAAACTTAATTTTAAGTTATGTTCTCATCTTCAGCTCAGTCTCAAGGTCTGTCTTCAGATCAGACAATTTGCTTGTAGTATCTACGAGTTTACCTTCTAACTCCTTTTGCAGCATTTCAAACTTTCTCTTTTGATTTATTAACTTTCTTTTTTCTTCATCTGAGCTTCTCTTAGCATTCTTTGAAGCGATGTCAAGCCATTTTTTCTTATTAGCAATAGCTGTATATTTCTTTGAAGTATTTTTCTTTTCAAGAGCAAATTGCTTCTTCTCATCATCTAAAGCCTTCTGCTTTAGAGCAATGCTTTCAGATAACTTCTGTATTTGGCTTTGACACTCTTCTGTAATGTCTTTCTTCTCTTTATCATGCTTGGCCCGTTCTAAGATGATTAACTGCTCAAAATCATATATTTGCTTTAACAGCATTTTGGCGTTCAGCTCTAGAGAGTTTATCTTATTTTCATAAGATATACGTTCAGCTCCAAATATTTTCTCTAATTCACACATTCTCTTCTTCTCCTTTTCAAATTCCATTCTTTCAAAACTTAAACTCTTCTCAGCTTTCAGTGCTTTTTCCTTCTCTAACTCCATTAATTTTTGTAACTCACTCAACTCACTCTCAGAATTAGTCCTCTGACTCTTTACTATTAACTTTCTCAGAATAAAATGTTCATTTTTTGCAAATCTTGAAGTTTGTTGAATAACTTCTTATTCGTATCAACCCAAATTTTCAATTCTTCTTCACAATCTGACCTTAATTTATTCAAAATTCTCTCAAATTTGCAAGTCTTATCAGATAAAATCTTTTCAGAATTTTCTCTCAAGGTTTTATTTCACTTTGTAGCTCTTTGATAAATTCTTTATCAGCAAATTTTTTATTGAACATATTAAAATAATTTTCTTTAGGAACCTCAATGCTCTTTTTTAGCTTTGAAATCTGAGATCTCAACTCTTTATTCTCATTCTCTAAAATAGCTGCCATTAAGAAAAATTAAGATTGATCAACTACAGAATCTATGCAGTTTAAGAAAAAATGATCAAAAAATACAAACTAAAAGAATTACACAATTACACTTAAAAGAATACAAGTCTATGAAATAAGCCACTCACAACTATGAACTAAGACACTTAAGTCTAAAAAGAATTGCTCAACACTTACCCTAAATCCACTCACCAAACTACCTCTAAATTGCTCAATGCTATGTTAAAGTCCGCTCAAAGTCTACTCAATACACAGCCTTAGTCCACTCACCACTAAGAAATAAAATGCTCAACAAACTAAGTACTTAAATCGCTCAAACACTTGTTGTAAATCGCTCAACTCATTCACTGTCTAAATCTGCTCAAGACTGATTGCTAATCCGTTCACTATGCAGGGTCAAGTCTGCTCAACTCACTGTACTATCTAATCCACTCAAAGAAGAAACTCAGCTCTATTCCGCACAAAGCAAGCTGTAAACCGCACACTCACCTCACAACCTATAAATCGCTCAAGTTGAAAGATAAAACACTAACAAAGACTTTAAATAACTCAAGAACCAGCCTAACCGCTCACCTAACAGATTAACCCACTTACCACAACGATTAATCCGCTCACTTCTAAATTGCTGCTTAAAGAAATCTGTTAAATTGGACAAGGCTACTCTTAAATCGCTCACCTTTAAGTCTTAACTGCTCACAACAAAATGAAAATCGCTCACAACAAAAGATAAATCACTCAACACTACATTAGTCCGCTCAATACAAGATGCTAATTCGGTCAACACACAGTTTAAATCGCTTGAAGTCTTAATCCTGTCAAAGCAGCCTCTAAATCACACACCAAAACAGGTTTAATCGCTCAATATGCAGTCTTATCCGGTCAAGAAGTTTGAGTTAAATCGCTTACTGATAGAAGATAAACCTCTCAACAGTCTCTGAATACGGTCACATCCGTTAAGTAGTAGGCTAAACCGCTCACCACATGAACTAGTTCGCTCAAAGCATGAACTAGTTCGGTCACCACTGATTCCTTATCAGATTAACATCACTCAAGCTATGTTGTAAATTACTTAACTCATGCAATAACACAACCTTTGTTCCTTATCCGCTCAAGATGTTGATTCTTAATAGCTCAAGACAGACTTTGAATACTGTCAAGTCTTCTCACTGTATGCTGCCTAGATCACACGCTGCATGATCAAGTAAATAGCACACTATAAGTTGCTAAACTGGTCAATGCATGAACAGCAAATCGATCATCAAACCGCCTCCAATCCAGTCACCTAACAGCCTAAATCACTTACTTCATGATCAAGTAAATTGCCTAAAGTCTCTAGATAAATCGCTCAACTAACAGGTTCAATCCGGTCAAGGCTGTTTCTTATCCGGTCACTGCATGCATTCTAAATCTGACAACTTAATTCCTTATCCAGTCAACACCAGCTGTAAACCACTCACTGTATAGATCCTTATCCGGTCAAACCTTAAACTTCTAATCACTAAAATTGTAAATCGCTCACTGCATTAAAAAATAAATCGCCTGTTGCATGAACTGAAATCTGCTCACTATTTTAGAACACTTAAAGAAAAACTGAGCTTAAACCAGTCAAGATTCTATTTAAATCGCTCACAAAAATCTGCTTAATACATGGTGTTAAATCGTTCACTACTAAACTACTAAACCTGTCAAGAAACAACCTACCTAAATCGCTCACTATACAGGGTCATATCAGGTCACTTCTGTTTCTTAATCGGTCAATCCTCAAGCTAAGTCCGCACACAGCATGGTCTAAATCCAGTCAAGCCAGTCTCTAATCCGCTCAATACATGATGAATAAGTCGGACAATGAAGTGAAGGAGTGTCAAGCAGTTTAAACAAACAAAATTCAAACACAAAAGATAATCAAACTAAGATCAAATCAACTAACAAACACAAAAGTTACAAAAACTCAAAAAAAAAATTGGATCAAAATCTAACTTTTTATGAGTTTTGTTCAAGAACACCAAGAACTTCAAAAATTAAAAAAAAAAAAACTCTTCAAATCTTTAAAAATGATGATTAAAATGCAAAATCAAATGAACAACAAAGAATCACGATGTAAAACCGTACACATCGATCACAATTCTAACACCTAAACATCCACAAATGAGAAATTTGAGAGAGAAAATATGTAAATCTAGGATGAATCAATCAAGAACACTAAGAACTTTAAGAAGAGAAAAAAAAATTGAATCTCCAGAAAATTTGTGTAGATCTTGATAATTTCTTCAATCAATCTTCCTGGAAATCTGCTCTGATACCAATTGTGTGTTCCTAACAATCAATCTTCCATGAATCCTTCAATTTCAATAATGGCATAATATATTTCCTGTAAGAACACCTAGAGAAGGAGAGAGAGAAAGTCAATGCACTCAATCTTAGTCAAACTTTCATACGTATAGTTATATTACAATATGGCTCTCTTCTAAAATTACAAAGCCAACACCCTTTATATAGGGTCAAACCTATAGACAAAAGTCAAAGTCAAACAGTCATATGAAAAGTCAAACACGATGACTTTTACACAATTATAGACAAAAATAACTTTCAAGACGAATACAATTTTACACTGATTTTTATTCCTAACAAACCACTTGTTTTTCTAAAACCAAAGGTGGAGTATAAAGTTTTGGTTCAGCCGGTTTTCATTCAAGTTTTGCTTTTGAATAATTGTGAAAATAGTCTATAGAAAGTGTAGAAACTTGAGTTTAATAAGTTTTATTAAGTTCAGAATAGTCAAATGGAACTTGCATTTTGTCCTTTCTTTTCCTATTGAGATCTTCTTGTTCTTCAACTTAATCAGAAGATTTTGTAAATTTAATTTTAAATTCAGGACCAGGGTCAAGATATTCAAATTTATATAAAGTTGGAGTGAAATATAAAGCCTTTTTTAAACAATTCGGATTCTCAAAGCCTAACCCTTCCCGAGGATTAAAAAATCTGCTTTCGGTAGGCTTGTGCAGAAAAATAGTTTGGTCAGTTTTCTCCCTCTTATACAACTTCTCTTCTTGGGCCTTCAGTTTTTCATTTAAAATTTTGTTTTGCAAGGTAGGAGTATTGTTTTTAGCAATTAGATCATCATTTACCAATTCTAACGATTTATACTTCTCATAAGAATCAGATAATTCAGCTTTTAAGATGTCTGATTTTTCTAAAAAAAGAATTTGCTTTCAGACAGCAAAGATTGAGCCCAATCGAAATTTTCAGCATTTTCATCGATTAGTTTAATATATTTTTCTTGTTGTGTTTTAAGATCTTTTTCAAGAACAGCAACACGATCTTTTTTAGATTTTAATTTTTGCTGAAAATCCTGAAGTTTGAGCATCGTTCTATGCATCTGTTCTATGCATGAATTCTTTAATACCTCATCACTCGATTCAACACTCTCCTCTTTATTGTCAGATGATTCTGTTTCAGTTCTTGCCATCAGACAAATATGTGCAACGGTCTCTGATTCTTCTTCCTCATCGGTAAGATTATGCCAGTGATCATCCTTAGCCATCAGTGCCTTACCCGCATCCTTTTGCTTGGAAAGGAGGAATTTATTCTTATAGTAACAGTGTCTTTCGACACTGGTTTCCTACAATTTATAGCAAAGTGCCCCAACTTGCCACAGTTGTAACACTTTGTGTTCTCATCTGCAACTCCCTTCACAAACTTTTTCTTCTCTTCATGTTTCTTTTCATACCTTTTCTCTTCATACTTTTTCTTCTCACCAAATTTGTCTTTAAAGTCATATTTCGACCCAGAAGAGAATCTCTGATTAATGGAGTGTAGTTTCTTGGAAAATTTCTTCTGAAAAGCCTTGGTCAGTATCACCATTGCTTTCTTAATCTCCTTCATGTCAGAATCAGAATCAAAATCGTCGTTGCTTTCACTAGAAGATTCACTCGTCTGAATCACTTCCTTCACCTGCTTGCCAGACTTATTCTTTTCTTTCTTCTCAGATACAAAAGCCAAAGGATCACTAACTTCCTTTTCCTTCTTCTTCTTCAAATCTTTAACGTCCAGCACATCTTCTTCGTTTTTCTTCAGAGTTTCATAAACCTCGTGAATATCAATATCAGATAAAGATTTATTATATCTGATATTATTGGTAAACGGTTTCCACTCTGGTTGCAAGTTACTCAGAAACCTGACATTAATTTCAATCCTTGTCTTCGTAATTTCATTCTTTGTCAGCTCATTGAGAAGTCTGGTCAAACGGTCATAAACATCATCAAGACTCTCACCTTCTCTAGCCTTGAATTATTCATAAGAAGTAATGCAGTTAGTAACCTTCAATTGAGTTTCCACTTTAGAACCCATCATCATCTTTTCTATTTGTTTTCACATGTTGTTACCATATGATTTATAGCTATCGATACTGGTATAAATGTCATTTGTTAGCTTGCATCATGTAAGATTTACATAATACATATGCATGTGCTCTTTCCTTTTCACTAGGACTATATCTTGATTTCTCCTTAATCACACGTTTAGCCGGTCTGTTCTGTTCAAGAATAGCAGGAGTTTCCTCCAAAACACAGCTGGTCCTTCCATCAGAGATTCCATAATCATGTCATATTCCTTTTGCCTTTCAATAAAATTGAAAATTTGTCTCTCACTGTTCGTAGTCACCTCTAAATAGAACTGGTGGCTTTGTATCAGTTCCAATTATCATTGCTTCTTTGGAACTCATTTTTTTCTGATTTTAGAATTAAGATCTTTGCAGTTCAAGATTTTGATTAAAGAACTAATATCCAATAATATTTCAAAAATCACAGACGAATTTCTTAAGCATTCAAAAATTCAACACTTAGCAAAAATATAACACTTCCTAGCTTATCCGGATTGGGAATCCGGACAAGTTCTATCTGGACTGAGACTCCAGACAACAAAGATACGGACAAAGTGTTCACCGGATTTGATCTCTGGACACTTGAAAACTTATCAAATTTTCAACAAATCTCACAAATACGGACAAAGAACAATTCGTATAACAAACAACACTTGTCAAAAAATATGAATTCAAATACGGTCAAACAGTCATTATGGTCAATGTACAATCTAGTCAACACTCAATACGGTCAACAATCAAATACGGTCAAATATGCAATCCGGTTAATAGGCAATACAGTCAACACCATTAACTGTAAGCACTTAATCAAATTTCAATCAAATCCGGATGAAAATTAACCTGATATCGACCAATACGGTTAAAGTAGCAACCGGATTACAAAGAATATAGACAATGTATTGAGCGGATAACAAACAATACGTACAAAAAGACAACCAGATTCACACTTAATCACAAACAAGAATTTCCAAACAGACAGAGTCCGGATAAGGCTATATCCGAATATGATCAAATACGGTCAACACTACACCCGAATACCTTCAAAGAATTTTGAAGAAAAACATGATTTTCACCAAAGATTCACCCACAAATGGATCAAAAACTCAAAATTTTTGAGTTTTTAGTACGAACAGAAACTTTTTGAAAAACTCAAAAATCCCTTAAATCTTCAAAAATATTGATCAAATTAGGGGTGTACAAAAAACCGTCAACCCACGAAACCCGCCCAACCCAACCCACTAACAACCCAATTAAACCCAACCCGCCTAACCGCCAACCCGCCCATCCGCCAAACCACTAACCCGCCAATTAGGAGGGTTGAAATTGGGTTGAGCCTAGCTCAACCCGTCCAACCCGGCAACACGCTGCTAATATATAATTTTTATAAAATTTTATATATATGTTTATTATGTATATATATTATTAATGTATAAATTTTATATAATTTTTATTGATATTATATTTTGTTTCACTTTAGCTAAATATATAGGTTACCAAAAGAGATCCACGATCAAAAAATGATGACAAATAATCTAATTAATAAGTAAAATTATTGATTTTTTTTGCAGCAACAACAAATTGATATGTTGGAGAATACGAATGATAACGATAGATATTTGATGGACGAATCCATCAATCCATGACGCTTTTAAAGAGTTACATTAGAAAAATGTCTTATCTAAAAGAGTTAACAATATGTTTATAGGATGATTTTGGACATCTTAAAATTTTCTATGATGCTTTTAAAATAAAGTGTCGTATTAATTATTTTATACAACACGACTTGAAAAAGTGTCATATGAACATAGGTGTCCTATAAATAGATGAGTTTACGGGACACTTCTCAACATGTTTCTATAAAATAACTATAAGACATTTTATGTAAAGATCAATCTAAAACACTTGTTGAAACGTTCAAAAACATCCTATAAACCTATTGTAATCTTTTTAGATAAGACGTTTTATAGTATGGTCAATAAACTTAAGTTTCACGAATTATTTCATTCGTCAAATGATGTAACTACTAACCCGCCAACTCAATCTAACCCGCCTCAACCCGCAAGGGTTGGGTTGGGTTGGGTTACACTTTTGAATGGGTTGGGTTGGGTTGAGATTTTTCCAAACCGCCATAATTGGGTTGGGTTGTAAAATTGTTGTAAACCGCCCAACCCAACCCGCGTACACCCCTAGATCAAATCAAGAAACTGTATGAATAACAATGAATCAGTACAACAAATCGCACATAGTGATCAAGATTTTAACAATCAAACAGCAAAATATATGAGATTTGAGATGAAATAAGATGTATACATCGATAAAACTCAAGAACAGTCTTTGTATATCCAAGAACAGTCTATGAATAATCCGATCAGATTCAAAAGAATCCAGAATTCTGTGCAAATTTCTCAAAATTTGTGCAGATTCTTTAACCAAATCGTTGCAGTTTCGCTCTGATACCAATTGATTGTCCCAATATACTCCAAATCAAACAAATCTTGTAAAGAATAAGATGAACAAGTACAGAGAATTATAACCCAAATGATTTCTTATTGATTTCTTTAATGATTACACAATTACTCTCACTAATGAAAATTACACACTAATTACAAGGCAAGCTAACTATTTATACTAGAAAGCATTAAAAACTAAAACTATTACAAATGAGAGAAACTAGCTTGAATACAATCTTTTAAGCACAACTTTGAACCCAACAACGAGTATCAACTTTAGAGAATACATGTCAAGCTCAAGCCACCTCTCTAAAAAGAAGGCATGATAATCAGGACGATCCTGATCACCATGAGGGGGAGAACAAGAGACAGAGGCTGGTTGAGTCTTCAATGGGTGTTGTAGGTGTTTATGGGGAGTCTAAACCTGAAAAGATAAGAGAACAAAGCTCGGTTCAAGCTGGTACAAGTGAAATGGACTACAGGCCAATAGATGACTGAAGCTGCAGATCCAATTATCGAGCCAATGGTTGAAAAGTCGGCGGTCTCCATAGTAGAAACAAGGTTGCTACTGGATCTCTCAGCCAACATGGGTTTTAATGAAGTATTTTCAAGAGAATTTGGAGGAGTTCAGGATTATGAAGCTGATATAGATAATATCGATGATTCAGGGGACATGTTCTTTGACTTTGAAGCAGACATCAACGAAGATGATCCAATATTCCCATTCCAGTCTGAACATCAATCTGCTCCTGAAGCTCCTACCGTAGAGTCTCAAGGTGTATCTGATACCTCTCAGGCGGTACCTGATCCGACAGAGATCTTCTAAAAAACTACGTACCATTTGCAATTTGCACCAATGTCCCAGGGTTCGACAGAGCTCGTATTAGAGAACCATATCTTGAAGACATCTACTTTGTGCTCTTCGTACGTCATCGAAAAGCGCTGAGTGGGGATAGGATACTTGGTATTCACAAGGAAACGCATGATTTTCGTATCGAGTATAAGCATTTACTCAAAGCAAAGCGCCAATTGATAAGTTAAGTATGCACTAGGCACTGTATTGGGTCAATCAAGAGTATTGATGCCAACAAACTCGTAAGAGTCTAGTATCCAATATTCACGGTTACGAGACAAGATGGTCGTATCTGGACGTTCAGTGAAGCTAGTTTTTTGAATCTTTTTCTCGAAGATTTGGAGCATCTATACCACGAGATTCGTGATCTGAATGTTGGAAAGGAAGGAGTGGTACTAGGCCTTGAAATGATAAAGAGATATCTCAAGAGTCATGTCAAGTTGTCTTCGGTTATTGACGTACAGATGGGCTTCGAAAGCAATCAAAAGATTATAAACTTGAAGAGAACCTAACCAAGATCTTGATGGTAGTGAAGGTTACCCTTTATTCCTGATACTGGAAGATTCTGAGTTTGGTGTTATCTTTGATGGTGCTAACAGAGCTAAGAGATTTATGAGGTTCAGTGAGCTGAACAAGTCCTGTGACGGGATGATAAAGAGAGTGCACATGGGTCTTAAAAGAATTAAAGCTTCTGATGACAAAGCGACAGAACATGAAAGAATTAGTCCGAGAGAAAGGATTTATTAGTCCACAATATGATCAATCTTCAATCTTTAACATAGATTCAATGGCAAGTTTCATATAATCATGAAGAACACTTGAGAGGATTAGAGAGAAATAGTCAACAAGTCAAACCCTTCTATTTCACTCTCAATGTAATGTATATTACAAATGAGCTCTCCTACTTTCTATTAAACTAGAAGACAAACTATATATAGGGTCAAACATTGAACCCTCTAGTCAAAGTCAAACAACTCTTACAAAGTCAAACATGCTAACTTTACAATTATAGACTTACAAGACGAATACAATTTTTCACTAAAATTCAATCCCAACATTCTCCCCCTTTGTATTCAGGCTTGAAAGAATTTGCACGCTTTGAATCTTTTTTGAACTTTGTCACTTTAAGCTCTTTATGACTTCTTGAAATCTTCAAAACAATCTTCTAACTTTCTCTGTTTAAGAACTTCAAATAGACTTTTGTTGAGAAAATCTTCTAACATTCTCCCCATAAACGAATTTCTTCAGATAAAAGTTCACAAATATTCTCTTCAAAATTTATATTTCCCTCACTGAGAAATCTCTATCAGTAAACTATTGAAAGAATGATCTTCACATTCAGCATCTCTCAAACATTGTAGCACAGGAATAATCTTTCGTCATAATCTTCAGTGACACTTCTTTGAATCTTTTGCCAGTTCCCAATCTTTATATCATACTCCCCTTATATCATTCAGAATCGATTATTTCATTCATTATTTCATACTCCCCCATATGATGAAATAAGAATCATTAGAATCATACACCAGAATGAATGAAATTTTAGCGGGAGCCGTCAATTCATAAAATTGTACGCAGATCTTTTCAAATCCATTGGTATAATCTTTTCAGATTAAGAGGATGGGAAAATAACAACCAATTTCAACTTATGAAATTGTTTTCAATCTTATAAAAAKATTGGTCTGTGAATATAACATATATACTCAGTACAACGGATGTACTTCATATATGAGACTTTTTGAGGTTCATCTCACCAGGTCTTCCAGTCAATCATCTATATCTTATAAAAGTAAATCTATGAATGTTTCAGCAAAATAACATATAATTTGCAAAATCTGTAGTGTAGAAAGATAAAGCAACATATGCTTATGTTTAGGCTCAAAAAGATAAATCGTGTGGACTACACAAATTTATCTGACTCAATTCGTGATCAAAAATATAAGAAGAGGGGACATATATCCTTCTGTTTCAATATCAAATTTTCTCTGAATGAGAAATTGATAGATTGTGAGCTACGTACCCCAAGTGTTATTGAAACACTTATCTATTAAAAGATAAATGAGTAGCTGGTGGAGTTGTGACAAGAATTGTCCTGGGCTTTGCCTTTTTCAATATTAGTCTCGAAAGAATTGAGAACTAATAGATTACATGGTATGCCCAATATTTTAAAGTTTGGAACAAGATTCTTGTAATCTTTTAATCCTGACACAGATCTCGACAATTCTTTTGGCTCATAACAACTACCCCTCTCATTTTCATTTTAAGCTCTGCACATAAACCCTTTTTGAGTTTAAGCTCACTCATATATGGTTGTCCTCTTGGGTAGGTTTGTCGGTTCTGACATTCCATAGAGGTATTTCTATGAAGCACTCAGTCCTTCCAAAAATAACAGTAAAATGATCACAAATGGTTGATCAAAAATATTATTACTATAAAGCACAAACATCAGATAAAAATTGATTAGGATATGTAGCTTTTAAGCACAAACAATCAAGGAGTGATGTTTGAAATCAGATTATTATGAAAGTGAGAGAAATGAATGAAGATCTGTAAGTACAAGTTTACATATTCAGATTATTCAACGAATAGTGAAATGTGTATTAATCAAAGAAAAAAATTCAGAAAACAACTTTGATTACAAACGAGTGTATGATCACCAAAAATTATTTTCATATAAGAGATGTGATAATAACAGTTTGAAGAATAGCTGAAAAGGGTATAGGATTTATGTACGATGAGAAATTACGTAAGTAAAATCTCAGGAAATACCTGCTCAGAAAATGTACTCGTTTTTAGAAAAAATAATTCTATTTCCAAAAACATTTATTAAAATTTTCCAAAGACTCCCCCTAGAAAATAGATTTAAGTAATGTGTCATTTCAGCTCAAAATAAAAAAAAATGAAAACATTTTGGCACGGGTCCTGAACTGTTATATTCAAAAACCATTATTATTTCAGCACGGGTCCTAAACTGAGTATTTAGAAACATCATTTGGACAGATTACAAACTCCCCCTGAATTTGTGCATCATAGGTATGATTTTCTAATCAACACAGAAATGACACATGTTAGGACTGAAAATCAATATTATATTGTATTCGTCTTGAAAGTTAAATATTGTCTATAAATGTAAAAATCATCGTGTTTGACTTTTCTATAAGTTTGACTTTCACTATTAGAGTTTTACTTTGACCCTATATAAAGGGTTAGTTCCTTGTAACTTTTTAGGAAACTTATTGTAAAATCTCAAATACGTAATAAGAGGTTTGACCATTCTTTGGAGATTGACTTTTCCTCTCATCTCTCTCAAGGTGTTCTTATTGTCATATCTTAAATCTGCCATGAATGTTTAGAGACTTATCTGAAGATTGATTCAAATTGAACAACAATTGGTATCAGAGCAAGTTGTGCACGAAATCAAGAAGAAGAAATCAACATATCTGAAAAAATTTTGAAGAAATTTTCTGTGTTCTTCATGATATTCATCTTGTTCTTCATTTTTCTTTGAAGTTTGATCCAAATTTTTTTTAAAAATATTGTGTTTTTGTGTTAAAACATTGATCATTCTACTCGAAATTGTGTTGTGAATCTTTGTTAAACACAAAGATTTGTGATTTGATCATCCAGTTTCTAGATTTAGAAATTTTTTTGGTTTTTGAAATTTTTTCGAGTTCTTGATGTTTTTTTTTTAAATCTCAGTGTTCTGATCTGTTTTTTTATTAAAATTTTACTGTTTTTGTGTTTTTGATATATTTTGATCTGATTCTGAATTTTGGGTTAGCTGAAGTTTTGTTAAATCGCTCAATTTTTTGGACAAAGTGTGTGACTGGATATTATAAATCGCTCAAGGCCCATTTGTTTTAGGCCCATTTTATTATCCATCTCAAGAAGCCCCTTTCATCGCTCAGGTTATCATCTAAATCATACATGCTTCATCCGGTTTACACATTCATCGCATGACAGGTTCTCTGATTTACAGATTCATCAATCAAAGTGTTTGTTGATTTTGACTATGTTGGTGTTTTTCATAAATCGTTCAAGGGCTATTCCTGTCTTCTGTCCGATAAAAGGTAAATCGCTCAAAGAGGGGTTTAATCGGATTAGCTATATCGCTTAAAGTCTGGTCTACTTCGCTCACTCTCATCAACCGGTTTAGGACAACCATTCTTGCATCAAGTTAACCAGATTATCATTAGTTTTGATTAAATCGCACCTACTGTTTGTGTAAATCGCTCAAGAACTCTCTGTGGACTCTATATCGCTTGGATACAGTGAGCGGATTTGCCCAAATTGCTTGATACAGTGACTGGTTTTCTGCTAAATCTCTTAGTATGTTGAGACTAAATCGATTGGTACTGTGATCTGTGATGTGTACCGAAGCCAACGTTACAAAGGGGACCTTATGCTAAATTAATTAAGTTATTTCCTATTCTTTCAGTTCCTATTCTTTTAGTTTATATTTCAGTTTATGTTTAGCTTGTGTGTCAAGGAGTTGTTCCTAAAATAAAGGAGTGGTGATCCATGATCTCCTCCATGTGAGTAGTGGTTAATTGCAATTTCCTTTATATGTATTCGTTTGGATTATTAATGGATTATTCAGAAAATTGTCCCAAAATCCTCTTCCTTAATTTCTCTCTGTTTCCCTTCTTAATTTCTGGCTTTGGAATCTGATTGATCGGACCACATTAGTGGTATCAGAGCAGTCGTGATCCAATGGAAACCCGTAACAAGAAAACGCTCGAGCAGTTCCAGCAGGAGACGCACGAGCGATTCGTAAAAGTTAACGACATGTTCCAGCAGTTAATGAACGAATTTCAGACCATCAAGCATGAACGGCACGGTGAGGCTAGTTCAAGTGGCAAGCTCATCCCCTCGGGTGATATGGCCAAACCGTACCACAAGCTTCAGTTTCCTCGTTTCGGCGGAGGAGACCCAACTGGTTGGTTATACCAGGCCTCCCAATACTTTGAATTTCAGAGTGTTGCTCCGGAGGACCAGGTCAATTTGGCTTCGATCCATCTCGACGGTATTGCCCTACAATGGCACCGTTGGTTCTCAAAACTTAAAGGACCAGTGACTTGGGCGGAGTTCTCTCAGGCGTTGTTGGCACGCTTTGGACCAACGGATTATGAAAATCCGGCCGAAGCCCATTCCCGACTAAAACATACGACAACGGTAGCACAGTATTAGGAGTCATTCGAGAAGTTGTCTCATCAGGTGGATGGACTTCCCGAAGACTTTTTAATGGCATGTTACATTGGGGGTCTCAAGGATGAGGTCAGATTGGAAGTCAAGATGAAGAAGCCTTGATCCCTTATCGATGCGATGGGGTTGTCAAGAATGGCAGAAGAGAAATCGGGCCTCGCTAGAAAACAGTCCCAGCCCATCCATTTCTCCACCACTTCTTCTGTGGGCCGTTTAACTCCCACCGATTCCGCTGGGATATTAGGCCCAGGCCCAACCACCACTTTAGCTTTACCTAGCCCTTCTCCTACTGTCAGAATCTCAAACACAGAAGCTAAAGCACGTCACGAGAAGGGTTTGTGTTACTATTGCGATGAAAAGTACTTACCCGGCCATCGATGCACCAAACCTCAATTCTTCATGATACATGATGTTGGGGAAGACGAAGAAACGCCTCCGACCACAGAGTCAGCAGCCGTCGATTACAGTGAACCCCAGGCCGAAGTCTCCTTCCATACAATTACAGGTACTATTCATCCTCAAACGTTATGGTTGCTCGGCAAGATTAAGAAGAAAGATGTAGTGGTCCTAATTGATGGAGGTAGTACCCATAACTTCATTGACCAGGCATTGGTCGACCGATTTGGCCTCATTATTGACCGGGAGATCACTTTTGAGGTTATAGTGGGAAATCAGGAAAAGGAGCTATGCCCAGGCCGTGTTAAAGAACTTTCACTCGTTATACAGGGGTATACGATTTCGACAGACTTTTGGGTTTTACCTGTCGCCGCTTTCCCTGTTGTTTTGGGGGTTCAATGGCTCAAGACTTTGGGTCCAGTGGAAACAGACTATCAGAAACTCACGATTGGGTTCAAGTTAGCTGGTGCAACACATACCCTTCAGGGACTCAAGGCCACCGAACTACAAGCGGTACCCGACCATGAACTAGTAGCCTTGCAGGGGTTAGCTTATCTCTTACAGATTGAGCCTTTTGGTGTGACTGAGCCAACGGGTCACGTTCCTTATTTGGCAATCCAGGAATTACTAAAGCAATACAATCGCGTTTTTCAGGATCCCCGGGGTCTTCCGCCGATTCGTTCCCACGACCACCAAATACCTTTATTGCCTAATGCCCGACTGGTGAGCTCTCGTCCTTACTGCCAGCCTTATTGCCAGAAATCAGAAATTGAGAAACAAGTACGGGAATTGCTTCACCAAGGTTTAATCAGACCTAGCCATAGTCCTTTCGCATCACCGGTGTTACTAGTTAAAAAAAGTGACGGGACTTGGTGATTCTGTGTAGATTATCGGGCCTTGAATGATATAACCATCAAAGATAAGTATCCAATTCCAGTCATTGACGAGCTTCTGGATGAAATATATGGAGCCACTATTTTTTCAAAATTGGATCTTCGGTCCAGATACCATCAGATACGAGTACGTGAGCAAGATATTTGTAAAACAGCTTTCCGGACTCATGAAGGGCATTATGAGTTTGTAGTGATGCCTTTTGGGCTTACGAACGTGCAAGCAACCTTCCAGAGTTTAATGAATAACCTCTTTCGGCCCCACTTACGTAAGTTTGTACTTGTGTTTTTCGATGATATATTGGTCTATTCAAGAACCTTAGATGATCACTTGCAACATTTGACAACTGTTTTGAAGATTTTGGCTACTAACAGGCTTTATGCCAAAATTACCAAATGTTGTTTTGGGGTATCCACAGTCAATTATTTGGGCCATGTCATCTCTTCTTCTGGGGTGGCAGTTGACCATTCCAAGGTCCAAGCTGTTTTAGATTGGCCGACCCCAAAAAATGCTAAAGGGGTACGTGGGTTTTTAGGCCTTGCGGGGTATTATCAGAAGTTTATTAAACATTTTGGTACCATGGCAGCCCCTTTTCATAAATTGGTCGGAAAAATGCCATTTTATTGGAATTCAGTAAACGAAAAAGCTTTTCAACAGCTCAAGCAATCTCTCACGACCACTCCAACCTTGGGGTTACCGGATTGATGTAAGTCTTTTACTGTGGAATGTGATGCTAGTGGGGTGGGTATTGGGGCCATCCTTACTCAGCAGGGTCATCCAATCGCGTATTATAGTGCCCCATTAAAAGGGTCCATGTTGGCTTGGTCCACTTATGAAAAAGAAATGCTGGCAATAGTCAGGGCGATCAGGAAATGGAGATCGTATTTGTTAGGGCAGCCTTTTGTGGTCAAGACAGACCACATTAGCCTTAAGTATTTATTGGATCAGCGAGTTTCCATACCGGCCCAAGCTCGATGGCTTCCAAAGCTAATTGGTTATGATTTCTGGGTTGAGTATAAAAAGGGGGTGACTAATATAGGGGCAGATGCATTATCGAGGCAACCCGAGTTTAGTTTCTTGGCCGTTTCACATGTTACAGCGGGCTGGTGGGCAGAGTTGCAACATGAAGTAAAGCGGGATACTTACTATCATAATTTACCGGGGTGTTTTCCTACAAACGTCAGATCTCACTTGGTGCAACGGGACGGGGTTTGGTTTCGTGAGGATGTGATTTTGTTGAGCCCAACCTCATCTTTTTTTTCTAAAGTATTGCAACATTGTCATGCTTCTCCTGAAGGAGGACATTTTGGATTCCACAAAACTTTGGCTCGGGTAAAGGAGAGTTTTTGGTGGTCGAGGATCAAAGAAGGGGTGAAAGGGTTTATTCAAGTTTGTCATATATGCCAAAGATTCAAAACAGAAAGTTGCCAACCCGCTGGTTTGCTTCAACCGCTGCCGATTCCGTCTCGAATTTGGGAAGATATCAGTATGGATTTTATAGAAGGGTTGCCTCCTTCTAACGAGTTCACTACGATCATGGTAGTTGTTGACCGCCTATCCAAGTATGCTCATTTTGTGCTGATTAAACACCCATTTACTGCAGCTACGATTGCTAAAGAGTTTGTATCACATGTTGTCAAGTTGCATGGCATTCCTTCCACAATAGTAAGTGACCGAGATAAAGTCTTTATTAGTTCATTCTAGCAAGCACTTTTTAAACTACAGGGAACGGATTTATGTTTGAGTTCTAGCTACCATCCCCAAAACGGATGGTCAAACGAAAGTAGTCAACCGAACCCTTGAGCAGTACCTTCGTTGTTTTGCGGGAGATCGACCAAAAAAATGGGTAGATTGGCTCTCATGGGCATAATTTAGTTATAACACATCAGTTCATTCGACCACCAAAATGACCCCTTTCGAGGTTGTGTACGGCCGCCCACCTCCTCGGGTTCTTACGTATGTTCCAGGAACTTCTAAAGTTCAAGCTGTTGAGGAGTGTTTGATTGATCGGGACAAGTTATTGCGTGACTTACGTTTGGGCGGTAGCTAGGGACCGAATGAAGTCTAAAGCTGATTCAAAGAGACGTGAAGTGGAGTTTTCTGTGGGAGACATGGTTTATTTGAAGCTTCAACCGTACAGGCAGTCGACAGTAGCAGTCCGTTTATCGGCCAAAGTAGGCCCTAAGTTTTTTGGTCCATATAAAATTACTCAACATGTGGGGCCTGTTGCGTACCGGTTAGAGCTTCCACCAGAGGCCCTTATCCATAATGTGTTCCATGTGAGCTTACTTAAAGAATGCAAAGGTGATCCTCCCATTCCAGTTTCATCCGAAGCCAATTCAGCAGTCCTGTCGCCAACCGGGCCACTACCTGAGGCTGTCTTAGAGGAAAGGGTGCTAAAAAAGGGCAAGTATCGGCCAAAGACGGAAGTTTTGGTTAAATGGAAGGGGTTTCCTCGCGAAGATGCTACTTGGGAGACTAGAGGCGTTTTTAGAAGGCGTATCCCGACTTTCACCTTGATGACAAGGCGAATTCAAGCGGTGGGGATATTGATGTGTACCGAAGCCAACGTTACAAAGGGGACCTTATGCTAAATTAATTAAGTTATTTCCTATTCTTTCAGTTCCTATTCTTTTAGTTTATGTTTCAGTTTATGTTTTGCTTGTGTGTCAAGGAGTTGTTCCTAAAATAAAGGAGTGGTGATCCATGATCTCCTCCATGTGAGTAGTGGTTAATTGCAATTTCCTTTATATGTATTCGTTTGGATTATTAATGGATTATTCAGAAAATTGTCCCAAAATCCTCTTCTTTAATTTCTCTCTGTTTCCCTTCTTAATTTCTGGCATTGGAATCTGATTGATAGGACCATATTAATCTGATTTACATAAATCGCTCATATTACACTGGGTCTTCGATTTAGTAAATCGCACACTCACCTTGCCCGGATTTCTAAATCAAGCACATATAGTAATTCACTCATTGTTGTGACCAATTTAAGCCAAATTGCTTAGCCTTCAATCATATTCCTAAATCGCTCATAGGGTTCAAGGCTTGGCCGGATTTTGAAGTTCAATCTTGCTGTGTGTTATGTGTTATTTGATGTGCTTTTCTTAGGATATGTTTGAGAGATTACTGGGATCTTGATTTTGATGCTGGTGATGCTCGTAGGCAGCCTTTTGTAGATACCACTTGGCAGCAGATCTAATTTTGCTTGAGAACTGGGTACTATGATGATGCAAGGGATGTTGTTGTATCACACTGTTCAAGTTAGCCGGATTTCAAGTTTTGGAAAGCTCAAATCGATCGACTGCTTAAGCAAGGTCTAGATGCATTTGATACTTTAACAGTTCAAAGAGAAATTATTGAAGCGTGGCCTTTGTTTGACTGTCCCCAGTCTTTGGTGAGGTTATTGCAGTCGGAGAAGGTAGGATGATTGAAGTTAGCTGTTGTTGATAAGTATGATTGTGGCAAGCAGTTGGTTTGAGGCAGTACCTAAACCCATTGAAGGGTTGATCAGGTTGTTGCTGTGAAGATTCTTAGATCAGAACACCTAATGAAGCATTAGAGGATGAATTTTCTCATGAAGTAACTATTCTCAGGCCTCACCTGTTCATAATAACATAATACATGCCTGTAGGTAGCCTATATGAATATTTGCATAAGGAACCTGATACAGAATTCCAGCTTCAAGTACACAGAGTTTGCCTCTTCTTCCATGCAGCTAAAATTCAAGTGCTTCTTTGCAAGAGCAAAGGATTATCTTCTATCAATTTTGTATCTTGATAGTGAAGAAGCGATCCAACACAGTAATATCATGAAAGCCTGTAATGTACTTGTGTATTCCTTGCTGACATTGTAATTCTCAAGGACGAAATCAAGAAATCTCTCGACTGTCATCTTGACATTCTCCGAAAGCTTGAGGACCTCGCAAGCTCAGATACAGTAGGCTCCTTTCACTATGGACTGCAGTAGACCAAAAGTGATCACTAGATGATGATTGTGCAGCTATCAACTATTTGATTTGGGTGTTATCAGTTTTAATCTTTATCGCACAACAATCTGTTTTTGCATAAATCGCATAAACAGATTTGGGTGTTAGCAGTTTGTGTTGTTTCTTTTGATTTGGGTGCAACCAGACTCATTTTCAAACATATTTGGAAGCTCTGATTTGTGTTTTTGGTTGCAAACTCTTTCTGTTCGATTTAAGTGTACCTTGTTCACATCATTGACTAACTTAGGTTTCTTGTTTATAGCATCATTTTGTTTAGCTTGTATCCGCTTACAAGGTTAACCGAGACTTGTTCCTCGGTCAAATACTTAGTCATGTCTTGACTCATTGACCAAAGATTGTTGTAAATTTCCTTGTTGATCACATTTTGACTTTGTTGTCTTATATAAAGTTTTTGAGAATTTTGTCTGTTTTTATCTGTTTTTGTATTTTTTTTAACTATTTGAGAATATTTGAACTGTTTTCCATCGTGTAAACTATTTCTTATCAGTTTTAACTGTTTTGACTGTTTTCAAAAGTGATTTTTGACAGTTTTTTTGTTGTTTTTCTGTTTTCACATCAGTGTTGTGTTTTCTGTTTTGTTTTTGAGCTTAAATTGTTTTTGATTTCTTGTCATTGATTTCATCGCTTTTGATCCAGTGATCAATCTAATTGAAAAATGGCAGTTCCATTGGAGAGAGAGAATATGGAAATGAGAGATAGAATTTCTGAGTTGGAAAGGAGTGTAAAGCACTACAGTGATAAATAGTTTAATTTATTTGATGAGAATTTTGCAGATAAGAAATTTATCAAAGTTCTGCAAAGAGAAAATAAAACCTTGAGAGAAAATTCTGAAAAGGATTTATCAGTTAAGGCTAGTGAATTTAAGATAACTTTGGACAAGATAAGGAAAGAGTGTAAAGAAGAATTAAAAACTTGGAGTAAATCTAACAAAGATCTATTTGACAAACTCCAAAAAGTCCAGAGTGAAATTAATGCTGAGAGAACATCTCCAAGGAATCATATTGAGACAGAGACTGATTTGAGTGAATTAAAGAGATTATTGAAGTTAGAGAAGGAAAAAGTTCAAGAGACTGAGAAGAGTTTAAATTTTTAGAGAATAGAGTTTGAGAAAGAGAAGAAGAGATTTTCCGAAATAGAGAAAAGATTCGGTGCTGAACGAATATCTTATGAAGATAAAATAAAGTCTCTCGTGTTGAACGCTAAATTGCTTTTAAAGCAAATCTCAGATTTTCAGCAGCTGATAATCTTGGAACGAGCCAAGAATGATTAAGAGAAAAAAGACATTACAGAAGAATGTATGAGCCAGAAACAGAAATTATCTGACAGCATTGTTCTAAAGCAGAAGGCTTTAGATGAAGAGAAGAAGCAATTTTCTCTTGAAAAGAGAAATACTACAAAGAAATATACAGCTATTGCTAAAGAACTTGCTGGAAAAAAATGGCTCGACATCGCTTCTGAGAATGAGAAGAGCAGCTCAGATGAAGAGAGAAGAGAGTTTAATAATCAGAAGAAGAAGTTTGAAATGCTTAAAAAGGAGTTAGAAGGTAAACTCCTTGATACTTTAAGGAAGTTGTCTGATCTGAAGACAGAACTTGAAACTGAGTTGAAGATGAGAACTGAACTCAAAAATAAGTATGATTTAGTTATTGTGGAAAGAGGCCAGCTTTGACAAAAAGTCAAAGATTTTTCTTGTGCTCAAAGCTCAACTGGTTCTCCTTCACAGTGTAAAACCAACTTCAATGACTGTTCCAAAACGAACAGTTATTCAAGCAGCCCTAAATCAACTGTTTCTAAGAACTATTCTCGTTCTTCAAATCCGTATTATCAAGGGTATGTCATTGGATCACCCAATTACTCTTCAAAAGTTAAAAGCATTTGGGTCAATAAATCTGAATCTGTTTCATCTTGTACCCCTGTTGTTACTAATAATCTTCCTTGTTTTGTAAGATCTACTACTGATTTAATTCATATTAGCAAGAGAAAAATCATGTGCTCCACATGCAATGCAAGACAACCAATTTTGTCAACAGGAAACAGTACAACAAATGGACCGATGATAACAGATATCAAAAGACTTGGAAAGGTAATGACGGGTATGATTATTATAATTGGTATGGATCCTACAATATAATCATTCTATTAAAAGTGTGAATAAGAAAACATCAAATAAAAATAGATGTTTTGGCAGTTATAATATCTCGCAACCTGATACTAACAAAGAAGGATCCAAGTTCATTTGGGTACCAAAATCTGTTTGATCTTATTTTGCAGGTGCGTCATTACTGCGCTGATCATAATTTCATACAAATGATGCACTAATTCAGGGGGACTTGTAAACTGTCCAAGCAAGGCTTCTGAACAACACAGTTCAGAACCCGTGCTTTAATGTTTGTGGTTTCTAAACACCCAGTTTAGAACCCGTGCTAAAATGTTTCCTATACTTTTTTTTTATTTTTGAGCTAAACTGAAACATTACTATAATCTACTTTCTAGGGGGAGTCTTTAGAAGTTTTAAATAAATGTTTTCGGGAAGTGAACAAAAAAAAATGGAAACGAATACATTTTCTGAACAGGTATTTTCTGAGATTTTACTTGCGTAATTTCTCATCGAACATAACTCCAATACATGTTTCAGCTATTCTTCAAACTGTTATTATCACGTCTTTTAAAATAATATCTTTTTCGGTGATAATACGCTCGTTTGTATTCAAAGGTTGATTTCTAATTTTTTTTTACCTTGATTGATATACACTTCATTTTTTTCAATAAGAATCTGTAAACTCGTACTTACAGATCTTCAGTCATTTCTCTCGCATACCGAATAATCTGATCATTGTCACATCATTCTTTCATTGATTGTGCTTAAAGCCAAATATCGTGATCAATTTTTATTTGATCATTGTGCTTTATCTGAAATACTAATTTTGATCAACTCTTGTGATCATATGAGCATACTGTATTTAGGAGGGACTAAGTGCTTATCAGAAATACCTCTATGGAATGTCAGAACCGACAAACCTACCCAAGAGGACAACCATATCTGAGTGAGCTTAAATTCAAAAAGGGTTTGTGTGCTGAGATTAAAATGAAAAAGAGAGGGGAAGTTGTTGTGAGCTAAAAGAATTGATGAGAGTTGTGTCAGGATCAAAAGACTAAACAAGATCCTGTTCCAAACTTCAAATTACCGGGCATACCACATAATCTATTAGTTCTCAATTCTTTCGAGACTAATATTGAAAAAGGCAAGCCCAGACCAATTCTTGTCACAACTCCACCAGCTACTCATTTATCTCTTAACAGATAAGTTTTTTAATAACACTTGGGGAACGCTGCTCACAATCTATCAATTTCTCATTCGGAGAAAGTTGATATTAAATCAGAAGGATATGTCCCCCCTTCAAATCTTTTTGATCACGCATTGAGTCTGATAAATTTGTGTAGTCCACACAAATTATCTTTTTGAGCCTAAACATAAGCATATGTTGCTTTATCTTTCTACGCTACACAGATTTTGCATTTATTGTGTTATTTTGCCGAAACATTCATAGATATGCTATTATTAAGCTATCGATGATTAAATGGAAGACCTGGCGAGATGAGCCTCATAAAGTGTCATATATACAGTACATCCGTTGTACTGAGTATATTTGTTATACTCACAGGCCAATCTTTTTATAAGATTGAAAAAAATTTCATACGTTGAAATTGGTTGTTATCTTCCCATTCCCTTAATCTGAAAAGATCATAAAAGTGGATTTGAAAAGATCTGCTTACAATTTCATGAATTGATGGCTTTCGCAAAAGATTTCATTCATTCTTGTGTATGATGTAATGATTCTCATTTCATCATAAAGGGAGTATGTAATAATGAATGAAATGCTCAATTCTGAACCATTAAAGGGGAATATGTTGTAAAGATCAAGGGTGAGTAACATCAAAGTCCGGCAAATGACTCAAAAGAAGTGTGACTGGAGATTATTACTGAAGATTATTCCTGTGCTACAATGTCTGATAGTTGTTGAATGTGAATATCAATTTTACAACAGTTTGCTGATAAAGATTACCTCTGAAGAGAAAGTGTGTTAAACATCAATTCTGAAGATTGTTACTATTTTTGTTCTACATTGTCAAAAGAAAAGATCATCGCTGTTCTACATTCGAGGGAGAGAATGTTAGAAGATCTTTCTCAACAAACGATCGTCTGAAGTGTTTGTGTAAAAGTCATAAAGTGCCTAAAGTGACAAAGATCAAACGAGTTTCAATGCACACAAATTCTTTCAAGCCTGAATACAAAGGGGGAGAATGTTAGGACTGAAAATCAGTATTATATTATATTCGTCTTAAAAGTTAAATATTGTCTATAATTGTAAAAGCCATCGTGTTTGACTTTTTTTAAGTTTGACTTTGACTATTAGAGTTTTACTTTGACCCTATATAAAGGGTTAGTTCCTTGTAATTTTGTAGGAAGCTTATTGTAAAATCTCATATACGTAATAAGAGTTTGATCAATATGTGGGAATTGACTTTTTCTCTCATCTCTCTCGTTGTGTTCTTGAATGCTATATCAAGATTTTGTCATGGACTGTTATTAGAAGATTGAAGATTGATTAAAGCGGAACAACAACACACCTACAAAATCAGATCAAACAGATTTTGGTACCCAGACGAACTTGGGTCCTTCTTTGTTAGTATCAGGTTGTGGGATATTGTAAGTACCAAACCATCTATTCTTATTAGATGTTTTCTTTTTAGCACTTTTAACAGGTTCATCATATATACCGTAAGATCCATAACAGTTATTATCATACCTGTTATGATTGTTCCAGCTCTTCTGATATATGTTGTCTACATTCCACCTGTTGTAACTTTTTTTCTTCACAAAATCAGTGGTTTTGCATGTGGAGCTATTAGACCCCATAAGTATTATGCATGAAGTAATGAAGACAAACAAGTGATGAAGAACCACAAGGCCGATGGAAGACTTCAAGGAAAAATGACTAAGTCTGAAGAACAACCAGAGGGTTGATGAACTGACCAGAGATGCGATGGAAAGTGCATCTTCATAACCCCTCTGGGTACTAACACTTGGAGTTTCCTCACCAGTTCAACCAGAGGCAAGCAATGAAGATATGAAGATAAGGTTGAACTCATACCCCACGGAAGACAGCTGGAGATGACCAATCAACAGTTGGATTCTACAAAGTTTATCTTGCTTTAATGTTTATCCATGTTTTATATAAGCTTTATCTGTTAGTAGAAGATTAGCTAAATAGTCTCACTAGATAGTTATCTTCTTATTAGATTACTAGTATAATTAGGTGGTTAGGCCTATTGTGATCTTTGACACTTTATGTTTTTCACATCATTATAAAGTGAAATCTTTGACACTCAAGCATATTCTTAGAACGTTTATTAATTGTTCTTGAGTGTTCATCATTTTATTCATCCAAACACTATAATTTGGTTATTCTTAACTTAATTATTAGTG